>NC_090654.1:37578296-37830796 GCF_040937935.1 Hyperolius riggenbachi
CCGAGCCTCCAGCGATGTCTCGTGGTCTCCCTGCAGCTCCTAGTGGTTTTCCGGCATCCTCCGTGTACGTAAGTCGGTGTGTCACCTGACTTACATTGGGTCAGGTGACACGCTGGCTTACGGTCACGGAACCGCAAAGCCGCTAGGAGGCCGCTAGCAGCCGCAGGGGGACTACGAGACATCGCTGGAGGCTCGGTGAGTATTTCAAAACTCCTCCAAACCCCCAAAATGAAAAGGTCCCCGTTTTCTCCTCAGGCATGCTAGTTAGTTGAGACTTCTGGTTGCCTAAATTCAGAATAACAGGGACTGTATAATGCTGGGTACACACAATGCGTTTTTTTCTGCTCGATCGTTTTTTCCGCTCAATTCTTATCTTACGCTAGTTTTTCTTATCTTTTTTCATTCACTACTATGAGAAATCGAACGGTAAAACGATAGAGAGTAATATCGGACATGACAGAATTTATCAATCAAACGCATCTATCGAACGCAAAAATGAAACGCGTGTACCCAGCATTAGGGAGAATATTATGCCTGGTACACACCATGCAATTTCCCATCAGATAGATAGACTGAATCAATTATTTCCCACAGGTCCAATCTGATTTACTTTCATTTTTCTGATCGATTTTGTATAGAAGTGATCCGAAAATCTTATCAGAAAAACGATCTGAAATCAGATGGGACCTGTTGGAAATAATCAATTCGACGCGGCTATCTGACGTGCCGTGCAGCTGGCAGGGACACAGGAGGACACAGGGTTATGAAATGGGATTCCCCTTCCTCTCATTATCACCTACCGTATATACTCGCATACAAGCCGAATTTTTGACCCCCAAAAAGTGGGTCAAAAGTTGGGGGGTCGGCTTGTATGCGAGTCATGTGGTAGTGGGCACTATACTAGCTATACTGGGCACTATACTAGCCATACTGGGCACTATACTAGCCACACTGGGCACTATACTAGTTATACTGGGACACACTATGGGAATAAGGCGGCCAGCATTTCCTACCCCCGGCTTATATGGAGGTCAATCATTTTTTACTGTTTTTTTAGGTAAGGGGGGGTCAGCTTATATGCGAGTATATACGGTATTTGCCATTCATGTCAACGTGATATATTTGCACACTAGTTTAGTTTAGGGGACCCAGCAGGAAACCTCATAGGGAAGCTCCACTAACCTGATTAAGTGGACAGCACCCTCTTGAAATGCTAGGTTTTAAATCAGCCTTTCTCAACCTTTTTAGCCTGGAGGAACCCTGCAAATAATTTTTGAATCTTGAGGAACCCCTGCATATATTTTGCAGGAGGCTTTAAAAGTAGGTTTGGCTGATTATTTCACTACTCCCTATTACACTGCCCCTTATTATAATGTCTCCTTATTGTAGTGCTTTTTTTATTAATGTGCTCATTATTATTCTGACCTTCAATTTAGTGCTTCCTTTTACAATACCACCTATTATAATGTGCTTTATTGTGCTTTGCTCATGATGGGGGAAAATGTCAAGGACTCCTGCAGAGTACCACAGGAACTCTAGTTGAGATAAAAAAAAAATAGATAGAGATAGCTAGATATAGATATATAGATAGATATATACAGTATATACTAGTGACCTAAGCCCGTTTAAAAAGAGGCTCTAGGTCTGTCACCGCCGTTCAGTCGGCCTGTCCTGCTTCCTGTCCCAACAGCTGTCAGTGCAGGACATGCGCAGTAGCGCAAAAGCACTGACACAGGGACAGGACGCAGGATATATCTGTGACAATAACAGTGTAGTTTCCTTATTGCCATTCCTCTCGCCTTGTTATTCCTATAATAATATTGTATTATTATTATCATCATCTGATAACAGCAGAATCTCCCATCACTGCTATGTTACCTCAGCACCAGTCCTATATCATATCATCGCCATATTCCTATTGGAAGCTATTTTGGTCCAGTTTCTGGTCTCCTCCTTTGTTGTACTTTGTACTTGTTCCGTATATAGTTGCAGGTTTGTCACTTGTACTCTCTGTTTTTGTTTGATTGTACAGAGCTGATATTATGTTTGGCGCTTTTTAAATAAAAGTTAAAGGGATACTGTAGGGGGTCGGGGGAAAATGAGCTGAACTTACCCGGGGCTTCTAATGGTCCCCCGCAGACATCCTGTGTTGGCGCAGCAACTCACCGATGCTCCGGCCCCGCCTCCAGTTCACTTCTGGAATTTCTGACTTGAAAGTCAGAAAACGACTGCGCCTGCGTTGCCGTGTCCTCGCTCCCGCTGATGTCACCAGGAGCGTACTGCACAGGCACAGACCATACTGGGCCTGCGCTGTGCGCTCTTGATGACATCAGCGGGAGCGAGGACAAGGCAACGCAGGCGCAGTGGTTTTCAGACTTTAAAGTCTGAAATTCCAGAAGTGAACCGGAGGCGGGGCCGGAGCATCGATGAGTGGCTGCGCCAACACAGGATGTCTGCGGGGGACCATTAGAAGCCCCGGGTAAGTTCAACTCATTTTCCCCCGACCCCCTACAGTATCCCTTTATTATGTGACAATAGCAATGCGATCTCTAGACTCCAACCCATCAATTACTACTCCATTACCATTGCTATAATCACATTACAATCTCGCTATTATTTTTCTTATTATGTCATCCACAAATAACCATCCCTTCAGTATCTCCTGATCACTTCCTCTATATAATCATCATTATTATTACTCACTACTAATGTAACAATGCCATGACACTGCTCAATACTCTTAGCCAGACAGACAGTGCCGTGACAGAGGAACTTTAACCCAGGATTGAAGTTCATCTTTCATCCAAATCAGTAGCCAGTACCCCCTTTCCCAGGAGAAATCTTTAGCTTTTTTTGCAATAGATCATCGGGGGGTCTCTATGGCTGATATTGTGGTGAAACCCCTCCCACAGTGTGATGTCATGACCATGGTCTCTGAACCTTGTTGCATTGTGGGAAATAATGGCTTTTTTCAACTGCCAGGCAAGCAGTATCTCCCTCTGTGCATAGAACTCTCTGTAATGAACATTCTGCACAGATGACCTGGCAGAACTAAAATGTCACTACCAGTGATACATTTCAGAATGTAAATCAGGGAGAGGAAAGATTTTACAATGACCAAACACTGACTGAGTAATCTATAGATGGATATTGTAAACAATAAGCAATTTTATTAAATATGTTATTTTTTACTACAGTTCCTCTTTAAAGTGTACCTCAGTGTCCTCCCAATCTGTGCTGCTGTCACCCCTGTTAACCTCCCTAGCATTCTGCGGGGGGGGGGGGGGGGGGGGGGGCGCGGCGCTATGCAACCGACCCTGTCAGCGCACTCTGCTGCAGCAGCATATAAATGACGATTTATGCAATGGGGGCGGAGCATCGAAACCACAAATGCACTGGCCAGGTATAAAACTGGCCTCAATCTTCCCTGCTCACTGCATTTATCCTAGAGCACCGACATATTCTGAGGCTCTGTATCCTTGGCGAATGAACTTGTGGTTATTACAGTACAGGGATGCGCACACTACAGAACTGAGTGTTCAGAACAATCCATCTGTCCTATATCTATCATTGCCACACATAGAAAGATGCTGTAATGATGTATCCTGTGGCTGTCGCTGCGTTCTGTAGAACTATCTCTGTCAGCTCCGCAGGAATAAATAGCACAGCAGACTCTGTACAGTACTGAGGTGTTACTCATGTCATTACTGATAAGACATAATGATCGCTGTTACTCATAGCAATGCTAGGATCTGACCCATCTTCTCCTTTGTCTGGTCAGGTCTGATCTGCGGCTGATGGTCTCCAAGAAAAGTGTTGACAACATCCAGTTCCTGCCATTCCTCACTACAGATCTGAAGTAGGTTTGAGGTCCCTGAAGCACTATCATGTGTTGGGTGAGTCTGTGAGCTTGCCTGCACCCCAATATCTGCGAGAAAGAGTGAGCTTGCCTGCACCCCAATATCTGAGAGAATGAGGAGTGAGACTGCCTGCACCCCAATATCTGAGAGAATGAGGAGTGAGACTGCCTGAACGCCAATATCTGAGAGAATGAGGAGTGAGCTTGCCTTCACCCCAATATCTGCGAGAATGAGTGAGACTGCCTGCACCCCAATATCTGCGAGAATGAGGAGTGAGACTGCCTGCACGCCAATATCTGCGAGAATGAGTGAGACTGCCTGCACCCCAATATCTGCGAGAATGAGGAGTGAGACTGCCTGCACCCCAATATCTGCGAGAATGAGGAGTGAGACTGCCTGCACGCCAATATCTGCGAGAATGAGGAGTGAGACTGCCTGCACGCCAATATCTGCGAGAATGAGTGAGACTGCCTGCACCCCAGTATCTGCGAGAATGAGGAGTGAGACTGCCTGCACCCCAATATCTGCGAGAATGAGGAGTGAGACTGCCTGCACCCCAATATCTGCGAGAATGAGGAGTGAGACTGCCTGCACCCCAATATCTGCGAGAATGAGGAGTGAGAATGCCTGCACCCCAATATCTGTGAGAATGAGAAGTGAGACTGCCTGCACCCCAATATCTGTGAGAATGAGGAGTGAGAATGCCTGCACCCCAATATCTGTGAGAATGAGAAGTGAGACTGCCTGCACCCCAATATCTGCGAGAATGAGGAGTGAGACTGCCTGCACCCCAATATCTGCGAGAATGAGGAGTGAGACTGCCTGCACGCCAATATCTGCGAAAATGAGGAGACTGCCTGCACCCCAATATCTGCGAGAATGAGTGAGACTGCCTGCACCCCAATATCTGCGAGAATGAGTGAGACTGCCTGCACCCCAGTATCTGCGAGAATGAGGAGTGAGACTGCCTGTACCCCATATCTGCAAGAACCCCTGGGGAAGACAATTTACACTGGGGGGTGTCAGAGACCCATTTTGGATAGATTTCATCATGCTGGAATATATCAGCAATTGGTCTGCAGTATATGGGAAGCCCTTCTGCATGTAATTGGATGGAGCATGGTCTTGTTTTTTTTTTTTTTTTCCATGGCATGTTAACTTTATTGGTATAAACGTACTAAGTACAGTGGCCCAGGAGGATTGGCAATCACGCTGTTAACAATACAGTAATATAATGTGCAGAGGTAAAGACAGCATATTGAGCAAAGAGTAAACAGAGAGCAATCAAAAATGGATTTCCAAAAATATACATTAATGTGCAGCGTATGGAACAGGTCCAGTGACAAGAGGCAATCAAAAGAAAAATACCGGAACATGAGCTTGAGAATGGCTTGTGGTGTACTGATCCAGCCAGAGGTATCTGTAAATCCTAGATTTATAATAAAAGATATGAGATAAAAGATAAGTGTAATGATTGAATAGGAATTGAGGATTCTGGTGAGAGTAAAGGTGGCCATACACTCGTTAGATCAGCAGCAGATAGATCATCAGATAGATTTCTGATCTATCTGATGTGTTTAGGAACATTTTTTTTTTACTAGGAACAGTTTTCCAATAGATTTCAGTATGAAATCTATTGAAAGTCCATCTGATGGCATTTTTTTGCCATCAGATTTCCATTAGGTCCAATGCAAAATGATAAACAATCTCAACGGATCGACCTACATTTTCCAGCATGTCAGATCAATCAAAATCGTCCGCAAATCGATTGATCAATCAATCGATTTGCGATCGATCGATTTCAATTGATCGATCGGCCGCTACTCAGCTCAGTGTATGGGCCCCTTAAGATTGCAGGGGTGCTGATTGATAGGAGGTGTGGATTTCAGTAAAGAGAAATTTTAGTAAAGAGAAATTATAATGGTACTGATGGGATAGAAGTGAAGGATTCTGAGTAGAAAGTGGTTGGTAGAAGTTATAGGATTGGAGTGAAGGATTCTGGGTAAGGATTGTGTATGTTGGTAGTGATAGAATTAGAGTGAAGGATTCTGGGTAGAGAATGTACAGTGGCAGTGATAGGATTAGAGTGAAAGATTCTGGGTAGGGATAGTGTATGGTGGTAGTGATAGGATTGGAGTGAAGGATTCTCGATATAGAGTGTATGGTGGAAGTTACAGAATTAGATTGCAGGATTCTGAGTAAAGAGTATATAGTTGTAGTGATATCCGCCGAGTGGATCAGTCAAAAACAGTCTTATCAGTCTGCCGATAGCTTATACTAACTTGCAACTGTCGGCAGTACAAACGCACCGCGGGAGGGTCTGATGGACCCGTCGTTTGAAAAAGTATGGCGTGTGTACACGCCTAGGATAGGGAAGTGGGTGTGTGTGGTCAGGGGTGAGCCTGGGGTGCCTGGCACCTAGGTGCAAGATTTTTTCTGGCGCCTATGGGAGTGGTTAAATTAACCACGCCCAACCACATAACCACACCCATGTCCTGCCTAATCACACCCACACCTTCCACCTCTTTACGCATGCATGTGATACTCCATTCTTACCCCTCTTCCATGGGCTTGCTCCTGGCTGGCTTTGGCTGCCTGCGAGTCTGCTAGTCTCTGGACTGACTCAGGCTGAGAGGCTCTGCGAGTGCGACGCAGTCACACACTGCGTACTTCTGGCTGCCTGCGGCCACCCTACTTTCGCTCGCTGCTGGCACCTCCCCCCACCAAGCCCAAGCGTGAGGTGGGCTGCCTGTATCTTTCCCGTTGCGCCGCCAGCCAGTGTTGCCAACCTTTCACGTTATTTTTTTACTGACAAATACCTAAAAATTTACTGAGAAAAGATTTTTTACTGACAAAATTTTCACACTAAATGCACATAAGAGACAGCGTTTCACCAGTAAATGCACGTAATGTCAGACAGCCTTTCATCAGTAAATGCACATGAGAGACAGCTTTTCCCCAGTAAATGCACATAATAGGAGACCGCTTTTCCCTAGTAAATGCACATAAGAGACTGCTTTTCCCCAGTAAATGCACATAATAAGAGACCGCTTTTCACCAGTAAATGCACATAAAAAGACCGCTTTTCACCAGTAAATGCACATAAAAAGAGACCGCTTTTCACCAGCAAATGCACATAAGAGACAGCTTTTCACCAGTAAATGCACATAATGACAAACAGCCAGTGTCCCCAGTATATGTAGCCAGCCTGGACCCCCTTTAGTTAGCGAGTGACAGGGAGCCCCTTTAGTTAGCGAGTGACAGGGAGCCCCTTTAGTGAGCGAGTGACAGGGAGCCCCTTTAGTGAGCGAGTGACAGGGAGCCCCTTTAGTGAGCGAGTGACAGGGAGCCCCTTTAGGTAGTGAGTGACAGGGAGCCCAGTTAGTGAGTGACAGGGAGCCCCATTAGTGAGTGAGTGACAGGGAGACCCGTTAGTGAGTGAGTGACAGGGAGACCCGTTAGTGAGTGAGTGACAGGGAGACCCGTTAGTGAGTGAGTGACAGGGAGACCCGTTAGTGAGTGAGTGACAGGGAGCCCCATTAGTGAGTGAGTGACAGGGAGCCCCATTAGTGAGTGAGTGACAGGGAGCCCCATTAGTGAGTGACAGGGAGCCCCATTAGTGAGTGACAGGGAGCCCCATTAGTGAGTGACAGGGAGCCCCATTAGTGAGTGAGTGACAGGGAGCGCCATTAGTGAGTGAGTGACAGGGAGCGCCATTGGTGAGCGAGTGACAGGGAGCGCCATTAGTGAGCGAGTGACAGGGAGCGCCATTAGTGAGCGAGTGACAGGGAGCGCCATTAGTGAGCGAGTGACAGGGAGCGCCATTAGTGAGCGAGTGACAGGGAGCGCCATTAGTGAGCGAGTGACAGGGAGCGCCATTAGTGAGCGAGTGACAGGGAGCGCCATTAGTGAGCGAGTGACAGGGAGCGCCATTAGTGAGCGAGTGACAGGGAGCCCCCCTCTAGCCGTGACAGGGAGACCCGTTAGTGAGTGACAGGGAGCGCCATTAGTGAGTGACAGGGAGCGCCATTAGTGAGTGAGTGACAGGGAGCCCCCCTCTAGCCGTGACAGGGAGACCCGTTAGTGAATGACAGGGAGCCCCATTAGTGAGTGACAGGGAGCGCCATTAGTGAGTGAGTGACAGGGAGCGCCATTAGTGAGTGAGTGACAGGGAGCGCCAGCAGTGAGCGAGTGACAGGGAGCCCCCCTCTAGCCGTGACAGGGAGACCCGTTAGTGAGTGACAGGGAGCCCCATTGGTGAGCGAGTGACAGGGAGCCCCCCTCTAGCCGCCGCCGCTCCCCCCTTACCTGGCAGTCAGTCAGTCAGCCAGCACTCAGCAGACCTCAAGATCAGCGGCGACCCGACCAGTAAGTGCGGGCGCCGGACGCACCCGCTCTATATGCGGAAGTGATGTCACTTCCGCATATCAGTGCGGGCGCTGGGTCCTAGCGCCCGCACTATTGGTCGCCGCCTGATCGAGGTCTGACGCAGCGGCGGCGGCTACAGGGAGGGAGGAAGGGAGGGAGAGAGCGGCGGCCAGATGGGGTGAGCGGAGGCTGGGCGGCGCCTGCAATGCACCCGCCCAGGCTCGGCCCTGTGTGTGGTGGCAGTGATAAGAAAGTTGTGAAGGATACTGGGTAGGGAGTAAACAGTGGCAGTGATAGGATAGGCATGAAGGATTCTGGGTAGAGTGTATATGGTGGACTGAAGAAGTAAAACATTTTTTTTAAAGTATACGGTGGCAGTGATAGGATCAGAGTGAAAGATTCTGGGTAGAGGGTGTATGGTGGCAGTGATATGAGTGAAGGATTCTTGGTAGAGAGTGTAGGGTGGTAGTGATAGGAGTGATGGTTCTGGGTAGAAAGTGTATTGTGGCAGTGATAGGAGTGAAGGGTTCTGGGCAGAGAGTGTATGGTGGCAGTGATAGAATAGATGTGAAGGATTCTGGGTAGAGTGCATTGTGGCAGTGATAGGATGAGAGTGAAGGATTCTGGGTAGAGAGTGTCTGGTGGCAATGATAGAATAGGAGTGCAGGATTCTGGGTAAAGAATGTATGGTGGCAGTGATAGGAGTGAAGGATTCTGGGTAGAGAGTGTCTGGTGGCAGTGATAGGAGTGAAGGATTCTGGGTAGAGAATGTATGGTGGCAGTTATAGGATTGCAGCGCAGGACTCTGGTTGGAGAGTGTATTGTAGCATTGATAGGAGTAAAGGATTTTGGGTAGAGTGTATGGTGGCAATTATAGTAGTGAAGGATTTTGGATAGAGGGTGTATGGTGGCATTGATAGGATAGGTGTGAAGGATTCTGGGTAGAGAATGTATGGTGGCAGTTATAGGATTGCAGCGCAGGACTCTGGGTAGAGAGTGTATGGTGGCAGTGATGAGAGTGAAGGATTCTGGGTAGAGAGTGTATGGTGGCAGTTATAGTAGTGAAGGATTCTGGGTAGAGAGTGTCTGGTGGCAGTGAAAGGATAGGTGTTTTGGATTCTGGGTAGAGAGTGTCTGGTGGCAGTGGTAGGAGTGAAGGATTCTGGGTAGAGAATGTATGGTAGCAGTTATAGGTTTGGAGCGTAGGACTCTGGTTGGAGAGTGTATTGTAGCATTGATAGGAGTGAAGGATTCTGGGTAGAGTGTATGGTGGCAATTATAGTAGTGAAGGATTTTGGATAGAGGGTGTATGGTGGCATTGATAGGATAGGTGTGAAGGATTCTGGGTAGAGAATGTATGGTGGCAGTTATAGGATTGCAGCGCAGGACTCTGGGTAGAGAGTGTTTGGTGGCAGTGATAAGAGTGAAGGATTCTGGGTAGAGAGTGTATGGTGGCAGTTATAGTAGTGAAGGATTCTGGGTAGAGAGTGTCTGGTGGCAGTGAAAGGATAGGTGTTTTGGATTCTGGGTAGAGAGTGTCTGGTGGCAGTGGTAGGAGTGAAGGATTCTGGGTAGAGAATGTATGGTAGCAGTTATAGGTTTGGAGCGTAGGACTCTGGTTGGAGAGTGTATTGTAGCATTGATAGGAGTGAAGGATTCTGGGTAGAGTGTATGGTGGCAATTATAGTAGTGAAGGATTTTGGATAGAGGGTGTATGGTGGCATTGATAGGATAGGTGTGAAGGATTTTGGGTAGAGAGTGTCTGGTGGCAGTGATAGGATAGGAGTAAAGGATTCTGGGTAGAAAATGTATGGTGGCAGTTATAGGATTGCAGCGCAGGACTCTGGGTAGAGAGTGTATGGTGGCAGTGATAAGAGTGAAGGATTCTGGGTAGAGAGTGTATGGTGGCAGTTATAGTAGTGAAGGATTCTGGGTAGAGAGTGTCTGGTGGCAGTGAAAGGATAGGTGTTTTGGATTCTGGGTAGAGAGTGTATGGTGGTAGTGATAGGAGTGAAAGATTCTGAGTAGAGAGTGTCTGATAGGAGTGAAGGATTCTGGGTAGAGAGTGTATGGTGGCAGTTATAGTAGTGAAGGATTCTGGGTAGAGAGTGTCTGGTGGCAGTGAAAGGATAGGTGTTTTGGATTCTGGGTAGAGAGTGTATGGTGGTAGTGATAGGAGTGAAAGATTCTGAGTAGAGAGTGTCTGATAGGAGTGAAGGATTCTGGGTAGAGAGTGTATGGTGGCATTGATAGAATAGATGTGAAGGATTCTGGGTAGAGTGCATTGTGGCAGTGATAGGATCAGAATGAAGGATTCTGGGTAGAGAATGTCTGGTGGCAGTGATAGGCGTCAGTGGTGCTCGGATACCCCTTAATCACGGATCCGCATGCAGCCGTTATTATTGGAGCCGCATCAACCCGTGATCGCGTCCCGTATAATTTGCCGCAACCGGCTCTACCCGTATTTCCCCGTGTTTAGTAATATAAAAATCCGCACTGACGTGTCGTGACCCGTAATTTTTCCATGCATATCGCCATGGCCCCATGCGTAGAAATGTACGTGTTAACTGCTGAGATTGCGCATGCGTATCGGTAGACCACACGTACAAAAAATCCACATGTACTAATTGCGCATGCGTAACTGCGGCTTGTACATGTAAAAACGTACGTGTTCTCATGCGTGCTGGGCATGCGTACAACTGTCTGGAAGCAGACATAAGTGACACTAGCAGCACAGTACACTCTGAACTACACTCACTAACTGACAGTATAATCACTGGCTAGCTAAATGCAAGTACTATCAGTAGTATGAGATCACTGAAATGAGCAAAAACGCTGGATTTTTACACCAAAATGCCCTTGCTTGTGACAGAAATGGCCTGGAGATACTCTCTCAGACCACAGTCTCTTGCAAGGACGGAGTTTCTGTAAATGGCCGCTGGTTATATACAGGAGGGGAGGGCATAGCCTCCCCTCCTGTGATTGGTTGCTCTAGCCTGCGTCAGGGGCCTCTGATTGGCCCAGTGACATGTTTTGGGAAAAATCCGCATCACGGCCGCGATTACGGGTCGTGATCCGTATTTTTGTACGCATGCCGTGATCCGGATTTGATGCGATGCCGTGATCCATGCGGATCACGGCCTTTATGATGCGTAAAAATGGCCGTGAATCACGCGTACCCGTGATCACGACCATTCGTGATAGCACCACTGGTAGGTGTGGAGGATTCTGGGTAGAGACTCTGCAGGGTGGCAGTGGTAGGAATGAAGGGTTCTGATAAAGAAGATATGCTGATTAACATGAGCTTATGTCTGTCGCACAGTAACCTGGGCTGGTTCTATTATGGGTATCTGAAGTCGGATGCAACGCTGATGACGGTGAACACCATCGGTGCCGCCCTGCAGACGTTGTACATGGTTGCCTACATCTTCTACTCCACCGAAAAGGTACAGCAGCTTATGACATCCATTATGTTCCCATTTTCCAAATGTTCTTTATATATTATTATGTACACTCACCACTCTGTCCTCCACAGCGCCAGCCTGTCTCGCGTGTCATTGCCACACTAGTGATCCTGGTTTTAGCCTTCTTCTACTTTTCTCAACTGGTCCCCGACATGAATGACCGCCTGAACCAGCTGGGTCTGTTCTGCAGTGTCTTCACCATCAGCATGTACTTGTCTCCGCTGGCTGACTTGGTAACTGTCCTTCCTCACCACAACCACAGTTCTGTATAGAAGAAGTAGCAATAGAGGATGCAGAGGCTGCTATACCATGGCCAGGGCTGGATTTACCATAAGGCACTATAGGCTCGTGCCAACAGGCGCCTAATGATGGGAAGGCGACTCACTCCCCTCCCCTAGTGTCTGTCTCCCACCTTTTCTGTGCAGAGTCCCTAGTGGAGTGTAAATGAGAGCTTACTCATCCAGGTCTCGGCATTCCACTGACGAGATCTCCCTTCAGTCTGGGGCACATCTAGCTACCGAATACTTGGGGGCACCTCTAGCTATTTAAAGAGACTGTATTAAAAAAAAAGTTCTCATGGGGGGTACTTACCTCAGGAGGGGGAAGCCTCAGGGTCCCAATGAGGCTTCCCTCATCCCTGTAGCTGCAGGGAATCCAGCACTGGCTCCCCCGAATCCTCCCGCAATCCTCCCCCGACAAGCCTGACAAGGCTTGGTTTATTTACCTCGCCAGGATCCAGCGCAGTAGCGGCTCTTTGGGCTAGGCGGAAATAGCCGAGCCCAATCGTATCCGCTCTACTGCACAGGCGCAAAAGGACTTGTGCCTGCGGATCGATTGGGTTTGGCTATTTCCGCTTTAACCCGAAGGAAGAGCAACACAGGATCGCAGAAGGTAAATATTTACACCTCCGCACTCCGGGGGGCTGCAGTAGGTGATTGCGGGACACCGGAGGACTGGGAGAGCCTTGTTAGGATCCAGAGGCTTCACCCCTCCCAAGGTAAGTACCCTCCAGGGGAAGTTTTTCTTAATATAGAGTCTCTTTAATACTGAGGATAGCTCTGGCTACCTAGTACTAAGGGGCACCTGTAGCTACCCTTGATGGGCAGGTGAACTAAGGGAGAAGTGACGGCTGGGCCAGCCACTGTACTTGTAGGTTCATGGAGGGTGACGTCAAGGGTGCAAGGACATCTTTGCCCATAGACTCCTGTGAAGTAAATCCAGGTCTGACCAGGGCCCCTGGACCTACTTTAATTTGAATGGCTCAGTTCTAATCTGCAGGCAGTTTGCATGCAGGGCAATATTATTGTCATCCAGTTGACCATCACTAACATTGAGATATCTGAGTTGCCATTTCGGCATACCAAGGTGGGCGGCAACACACTAAGATGGGCGGGAACACTGTGGGAGGAGATCTCATTACTGTACTGGAGTACAGAAATGAGTCGAGAAGACACCATGTGACTCAGCTTATTAGACTCCGCCTATAATTGCTCTATAGCACACATGTCAAACTCTGGCCTGCAGTGCCATCAGATCTGGCCCGCCAGTGATTTCCCCATTTTGCATTATATTTGGCCCACAAACACCTGAATGCTAAGCCAATATGGCTAATCGCTGAAAGTATAAAGCCACATGGTGAAGGGAGAGGAGCAACCAGACACCAGGGAACTGTATAAGGGCTGGAACCCACAAGAGCGTTTTTTTGAGCATTTTGGCAGCGCTGCGATACGCTAGCGGTTTGCCAAAACGCTCAGCTGATGTTAATGGATGGGGCAACTTCCACAGGAGCGTTTGCGTTTCCCAGAAACGCAAACGCAGGACCTGCAGCATTTTGGGAGCGTTAGCGCTTCAATGTAAAGTATTGAAACGCCAGCAGAAACGCTCAGCAAAACCTAAACTGAGCGGTTTTGCTAGCGTTTTGCGGTTCAGCACACTGTAACAAATTTAAAAATAATTCACAGGACCAATCAGGATAAAAACGCAAAACGCTACACAACCGCTGAGGAAAAAAATACACTGTTGCAAAACGCGACCGAAAACGCGCATGAATCTGCTTGCAAACCGCTCAGACAAAACGCTAGCGGTTGCGTTTTGCGTTTGCGGATTTCAGTGGGTTCCAGGCCTAAGGGAGAAAGGGGGACCACTGGAATCTAGGAAACGGTATAGGAGAGGGAGGAGGACACGGCATCAGGAAACTGTATAAGGGAGGTAGGGGGACCATTGGACACCAGGGAACTGTATAAGAGGGGGTAACAGGACACTAGGGGACTGTATAAAGGGGACCACTAGACACCAGGAAACTGTATAGTGGAGGCAGGGGAACCATTAAACACCAGGGAACTGTATAGGGGAGGGAGGGGGATCACGACACCAGGTAACTATATAGTAGAGGGAGGGGGCCACCAGACACCAGGGAACTGTATAAGGGAAGGAGGTGGCCACTAGACACCAGGGAACTGTATAAAGGAGGGGGTGGCCACTAGACATCAAGGTTGGTCCGTGAACTGGTCCTAGTTTTCAGTTTCAGCCCTCTGAGTATTTGAATTTGACACCCATACTATGTTTTTTTGTGGACTGATCCTTGAAGCTTACTACCCTCTAAGCTCAGCAGTTAAGAAATGTAGGGGGATGGTCAGTTGAGATGCTAATAATTATTCATTGATGATGATTGTATGCAGCGTGGAAATGGACGGATCAAATGCAGCTGATGTGTAATTTGCATAACCTTTGCATCAACTCTATATTATTAGCATGTCATTGACCATCCCTAGGTGTGAGCCATGTTGGGTACATGACTAGTAAGGTTTATCACTTGTGTAATAGTAATATTGAATCTGGTCCTCCACAGGCCCAGATCATCCGAACCAAATCTACAAAGTGCCTTTCCTTACCGCTGACGATCACCACTTTCCTGGCCTCCACTTCCTGGGTGCTGTACGGCCTGCAACTCAATGACGCCTACATCATGGTGAGTGCGTACTGCTACTGACGTCAGTAATACAGCCCAACGTCATGGAAAACAATTCATATTCATCTTGGACCGCGTGGGACAGAGTCGAAAACTCTCTTAACCCCCTTTGGCGGTATGATTCTTCTGGATTTTAGGGTCTAAAAGCAGTACAGTTTTTTTGCCTGCTATCAGACCCTAAAACCTGGAAAAAAATCATGCTGCTAGGGAGTTCTGCAGCAGCCCCAGCAATCACTCACCTCCCTGAGCTCCTGCGCTGCAGTTTTCCCTCCGTCCTCTGGGTGGCACTGTAACCCTAAAGTGAGTTTGCCGGCTGTCGTCATGATGACAGACTGTGATCTCCCCAGGGGAAGCAGAGCCTTGGAGGAGCGGAAGAAGGATGGCGGCCGACAACGGGATGCCCCGGGAGGTGAGTTGAAACGCCTGTCGCACGCATTGCTCTGCATAGAGCCTCCGGCCGCTCAAGGTTACTGCTCTGAGCTGCGGTTTTACACCCGACCGTAGTTTGGGGCTACCGCCAAGAAGGTTAAAGTGTACCCGAGCTGAGCATATATAAAAGTTTTATACATACCGGAGTTACACATAGAGGGCGCACTTCTTTTGCACAGACTAGCAGCGACTGGAGGAAGTTACATTACCAAAGACCCGGTACCTAAGAGGGAGAAGACTGAGGATGGCAGCATGGGAGCGATCCGTGCGCATGGAGCTGGAGGAAGCCCCAGGTATGTATAAAACTTTGATATACCTGTATGCTAAGCTCCGGTTTCCTTTAAAGCGGATCCAAGATGGAAAAGTAACTATAACAAGAAACTTGTCTATATATCTTATCTAAAGTTTAATTTATTTACACAGCAAATCTAGCTGCAAACAGCTTCAAAAGTTTATGATTATTTATTGCTGTGATACAATGACAGCAGCCATGTTCTGTTTGTCACACTACCCTGTGGCAAGCTGATAGCATCTCCAGCACTCAGCCTGTGGAAAATGTCACTCCCCCCTCCTCCTCTCTCCTCCCCTCTGCAATCTCTGGCTAGTAACCTCCTCCTCCTGCCCAGACTGAGCTCCCATAAGCCCTAGCTACAGTGCCAAGGCACTCTGAAGCTGTGGGCGAGGCTTGTTTAGTTTATAGGGAATTAGAGTATTAAAGAGACTCTGTAACAAAAATGTCATCCTTTTTTCTACTATCCTACACGTTCCTAAACCTATTCTAATGTGCTCTAGCTTACTGCAGCACTTTCTACTATCACCGTCTCTGTAATAAATCAACTTATCTCTCTGGATTTGTCGCCCTGTGTCTGGAAGGCTGCCAACTCTTCAGGGTTGTTGATCTGTTATGCACAGCCCCCTCTATGCACACTCCCGTGTGTGTTATTTAGATTAGGTAGCCACTCTGCTCTCTTGTCAGTGAGAGAAGCTGGATAGAGGTGCGTACACGCACTACCGGCGGCAACGACGGGTCCGCCGGACCCTCCTGCTGGGCGGTCATAAACCGACAGTAGTCCGTGTGTACGCACTGTCGGCGGACTGATAAGGCTGTTTATGAGCTGGGCGGATCGTTCATAAACAGCCTTATCAGTCCGCCGACAGCGAGTACACATGCACTACTGTCGGCTAAAAGACCGCCCAGCGGGAGGGTCCGGCGGACCTGTCGTTGCCGCTGGTAGTGTGTGTGTACGCACCTTAAATCTTCCTCTGTTAGGCTGTGAAAGGAGCTGGCTGTCACATGCTGAGGAATTACAGACACCGCAGAGCTGTCTGCAGGAAGAAACAATCAGCCTTCACTCTTCAGTGGACGATAGCTGCAGGGGATAGAAGGTAAATACATAAATGATCTCTTGTGATTCAAAAGGAAGGCTGTATACAGCCTGCTTGTGTATGGATGTATTTTCTATGTGTGTACATCAACCTACTTCCTGTTTTGGTGGCCATTTTGTTTGTTTATAAACAAACTTTTTAAAACTGTTTTTGACTACTTTTAATGCGGCGGGGAGCGGCGAAATTGTGACTGAGGGGAATAGGAGATGTCCCCTAACGCACTGGTATGTTTACTTTTGTGCGATTTTTAACAATACAGATTCTCTTCAAAACAAAGCAAAAAAAGTATTTGGATTGAGGAATGCCCTATATAAACTATATAAAAGGAACACAATTATGCAAGAAGTAAAAGTTTATCTCGAATCCACTTTAAAGTAAACCTGAGGGTTACAAGAAATTTATACATACCTGGGACTTCCTCCAGGCCCCTTCAGGCTTATTGCACACTACATGCAATTCAGATTTTTTTATATGATCCGGTTTTTGATTCAGAGCAGCATGCGGTACTTTTTTTTTTTTAATGGGAATCAAAAATCGGATCATCTAAAAAAATCGGAATTGAATGCAGTGAGCAAGAGGCCTCAGGCTGATCGGTGCCTCTCTGTCCTGTTCTGCCTACTGGATACTGCCTACAGGCAATCCAAAAGTTAAAATCACTTTTACTTTTCTTGTTCATAAATGATCATTCCACAGTTTACCTGACTCTTATTTGGTACACAAAACATTTGGTACACAAAAAGGAAGTTGCAGGGAATGCTCAGTTGTCCTTTTTTTCTTCTCTACTTTCCCCTCAGACTTAACTAATGCAGCCTGATTGGCTGAAGCCTCTTTCCCTCCTGTTTCCCCCTCCCACACCTCTGTTCTTCTCTGATTGGCCAATATTTCTCATGCTGAGACAATGCACTTTCTATAGTGGAGGGCGGGCAATGCATACACAATCAGGCAGAGGAGCGTAAGGGAGGAAATGACATCAGGATTGGCTTCGAAATAGCCACACTTAAAGTGAACCAGAGACGAAGCACTCTCATGTATTTCACCATATATATCAGTGGGAACATTAGATAAATCACCTACCCTGCTCTGTTTCATCCTTCACTGCTCAACTTGCTTGTTAACAGCCCTGATAAAATCCCCGACTGAGCATTCAGTCTGGCTTTGCTCAGGAATCATTCTAGCTGAGTCTGTCTTCTCTGATGTCTTTTCAAGCCCAAGCCTGCCCCCTTCTGGCTCTGCTTTACTGTTCTGTATGCTGCAGCATCACAGAGAGCTGTGATGAAATGGGGGGTGCTGCTAATGTAAGGGTATATTGAAAAACATTTTTATCGATATTTGTTGGTCATAAGAGGTTTTTAGAAATGGTGATTTCATTTTGCACAAAGCCCACTAAATAATATGCCTTTCTGATGAACTGTGTTTTGTGTGGAGTGTTAGTAAAAAAAACACAGTGAAAATACCAGTGAAAATACCAGGTATAGTATTTATTTTGTAAAATCTATCGGGGATATGTTTGTTTTGTGCCAAAGCGTTCATCTCTGGTTACCTTTAAAATGGGTAATGCTAAGAAGGATTTTCTCTTTTTTTTACTGAAAAAAAATGGCTAAAATCAAAACGTGGAAGTGCAATACATATGTTATGTAAGTAGAGCAAGTATTTATCTACTTATATATGTGGTTTTTTTCTGAGATATTATGGCTGACAGCTCCTCTTTAAAGCAGTAGGATCAGCCATAGTTTGTCAGGAAAAAAACACATATATAAATAGATAAATACTTGATCTACTTACATAACACATGTATTGTACTGTCCACGTTTTGATTTCAGTAAATGTTATATAGTAAATGATGAGAATTCTATTCCTGGTGGGGGCCATGTCTTTTGCCCACAGTTTGAGGCTAACTCGTGATGTCATTTCTGCCCTTTACTTTTTTTTTTCTTGTCTCCTCCAATCACTGAGTCACCTCAGCCTTGCTTGTAAACACAAGTGAGCAGGGGATCATGTTTCAGATAAGCAGCTGGCAGGGAAATAAAGGGAAGAGGAGGAATATATTATAGATAAAAAGAACCCCCAGCATGCAATTCTTTGGCACCGACTACTAAAGAGCCAGTGCTCCTAAGGTATATGATAACTCCAAATCATAACAGCAGAAAAAGTTTTAAATGCAGGATTAGCATTCTTATAACTTAATACAGTCAGACCAGTTGCTGTTGAAATTTGATTTTTATGGTGACACTTCCGCTTTAAGAGGACCTGTATATCCTATTCACAGTTTCTATTCTTTCTGCAGGTTCCCAACTTGCCGGGTATAGTGACCAGCCTGGTGCGGATCTGGTTGTTCTGGCGCTACTCACAGGACCAGCCCTCCTACAGCCTTCTGCAAACCTAACCTGATCCCGGGCCATACCCGCTACACCAAGTGCCTGAGCCTGACTATGCTGCTTTCCACATAGGGATAGTAATGATATCTTTGCACTTTATCTAGCTTCCCCCTGGGGTAGCCGGTCATTTATCCAGCCTGAGCCATCTCCAGGCGGCTGGCTATTTGTCTGGCTTCCTTCAGGGTAGCTGGTTATTCGTCCAGCTCCAGCCCCCCTCTGGGGGAGTTACTTTTCCTCAGCACTCTGTTCTGGTACTTGGATACGTTCTTGAGGTTGTGGGATTTGCACTTATAATAATTTTCTAAGGTGGCAAAAGGGGACCTGTCAGGGCACATATCATCAGAGCGTTGGCCGTTCACTCGCACATAGGGGAGAGCAGCTGAGTCAGCAGTTGGCATTGCCCCTGCCCTGAGCCGGTCAGCATTTAACTTGTGGCTGAGTCAGGAGAGGCCTCAGCAGCTACACAAACAGAGGCAGAGCCCCTCTCCTGCCAGGAAACACGCGGTGAGTGTGGAGCTCGCTGTCATCACAAGAGCATTGTGTGCTGCTCTCCGGGGACAGACAGCCCTTTGTAACCGGCCCAGATGAGTGGAACATGGAACAGCCCTCCCATCACATGAGAGACAAGAGCCCGCTATGTGCATACCACATAACACAGAGAACTCCTACACACGCTAGACTGTGCTGGCGGGAACTGCACTGTGTGCTTCTCCCACGCCATGTCGACACTCTGCCACGCCCAGCAGAGCAGCATCCCTGGCAGCCATTTTGTTCAGGGTTAGGTTTTGTAGAGATACATTTTATTCAGGCTGCTTCAATGATCAGTACAGTAATATTTCCCACCTTTTCTGACAGACAAGTTTGAGGCCTGTTTTTGAAAAGAGAAACTTTATTCACATTTCCCCCTAAAACATCACATCAGGCCTGAAGCCCACAAGAGCTATTTCAGCTGTGCCTTGGAATCGCCGGCGGTTCCGAAAGCGATATAAATAAAGTTAATGGAGGGGATTCCACGGGAGCGATTGCAACATTTGTTTTTACAAAGAATGGGAATGGCTTCGTTGTGGTCGTTCAAAAGCGATTTTGGAGCAATTTTACTAAAATAAATAAAAAATGCAAATTGCAATCGCTATACAGTCACTACTATAGCATTAAAAAGCGCTTTAATATCACCCATAATCGTACCGGAAAACACAGCAAACAAATGCTACACAAAGCGAAATTACTACTTGCGGTGGGCCCCAGGCCACATAGACCTATTTACCCCCCCACCACCTCTTCCAGCAGCCATGTTGTTCAGGATAGAATTTTGAAAAGAGATCTTTATTTATGCAACATTTTTTCTTCCTGAAACATCATATTACACTAATATTACCCATCTATACTGGTAGCCATGTTGTCCAGGACTGCCAAAAAGGAAACCTTGATTCACATTTCTCCTGTGTGAAATGCCATATTATCGGTACATTAATATTACCTACACAATCCGGCAACCGTGTTGGGGTCAAATTTTAAAAGCATTAGTACACTAAAGTTGATGGTTACACCCGGCAAACGGCTGATTCTCTGGAGGGTTGGCCTTTCTGCATAAGCCTGCACACAACGTATTAATAAATGCTTCACCTGGTCCACACACTCGTCTGTTTGGCTGTAAAGGTCTAAATGCGAGACGTGCAGCAAGTATACACAGTGTAGAGCACTACTAAAGGACATATAGCACATAAAGAAATAACTGTGCACCTGTCTCCTTAAGACCTTTTATTCAGTTACACAGCCACGAATACAACAGCTTGACAAGAAGTAGAGATGCATCAAACCTTGGTGACAGAGGGTTGTTGGTGAGCTGGGAAGGGTGACCAGGGGACGAACAGGACGGCACTGTCCGTCCCCTGGTCACCCTTCCCAGCTCACCAGACACCCTCCATCAACAAGGTTTGATGCATCTTTACTTCTTGTCAAGCTGTTGTATTCGTGGCTGTGTAACTGAATAAAAGGTCTTAAGGAGACAGGTGCACAGTTATTTCTTTATGTGCTATATATCAAATTTTAAAAGGCAAATCAAGGTTCCTGAAATGATTTGAGATGTAATTTTACATACCTACACTGGCAGCCATGCTCGGGGCCAAGTTTGAAAAAAAAAAAACTTTATTCAAACTTGCACATTCAAGAAATTTAACGTTATATCATTACATGTTAAACGGAGTTAAATATTACGGCCAATTCACACAGTAAGGCCCAGTGCACACCAAAAACCGCAGATCCGCAAAACGCTAGAGGTTTTTGAAGCAGATTTTCATAGGGATTCTAAGCATGTTTAGAGAGGTTTTCTAAACATGCCTAGCGTTTTTTGGAGTGTTTTTGTAGCAGATTTTATATTTTGTTACACTAAAGCTGTTACTGAACAGCTTCTGTAACAAAAACGCTTGGAAAACCGCCCTGATCTAGCGTTTTTAAGAGCAGTTTTCCACTTTCCTATACTTTACATTGAGGCAGAAACGCATCTGCAAACCGCAAAAATGCTGCAGGAGCCACGTTTGCGGTTTGCTAAAAACATCAATACGCTGAAGTGCACCACCCCATTGAGATACATTAGCCAAGCGTTTTCACAGGCGGCAGCGGTTTTGAAAACACTACCAAAAACGCTTGGTGTGCACCTTTGCAAATAGGATTGCCTGCCGCGTGTTTCCTGGCAGGAGAGGGGCTCTGCCTCCTGGGTGCAAATTAGTAGCCACCATTCCTGTGTGATAGGAGACGCTTGTTCCACGCTCTACAGATAACCTAATTTCTTTCAGGAACTGCTCCCCCCCCCCCCCCCCATTGGCCAAAATGTATTGGGGAAGGGAGGGGGGGTGGAGTTTCAAGTACCTGACTGGAGTTTGTGTTTCTCCAGGCAATGGGTGAACTGCTTTCTCCTGATTGCCGAATATCCACCGACAGAGTGGCCAGTGCCTACACTAAGGTGACAGGTACCCTTTGGAGCTGTACAGATGGCTGCCGCCTACATTGATTATTCTCACTATCAGGTGCTGGGGAAATTTTGGTTTACAGGGGATATTTCTGGGTGTGGGGTAACTTTACTGATGTCAATATCACCCAAGTGCCCAATCTTTGTATTGTATTTTTATAATAAATCTAAAGTTCTGTGTTCCACACGCCTGTAGTCATGTTGAAGTGTCACACATAGTGTTCTGATTGGCTGTCAGGTCGCAGTCTGCCCCGTGATGCTGGAAATACACGGTTAGATTCTGAGCCATTTAGATGGCTCGATAGATAATTTCCGGCACGTACGATCTCCCGCCCGATCGTTTCTGCGCTCGATTCTGCACGGGAAACAATGGAAAAAGATCAAGAGAATTGAGCGGAAGATAAGAGAATCGAGCGCGGAAAACGATCGAGCACGGAATCGAGCGCCAGAATCTTACCGTGTATTCCCAGCATGCTGCTGTCTGTGTACATGTAGAGTGAGTGTGTATGTGCGCATCATTTCTTTTAGATCTCCCATTAGACCATTACCTGTGGATCAGTGTTAGAAATGTCACATTTTATGCAGCTTGGAAATGGGCCAATAAAATGCACTTCCTGGTGAATTTTGATTGGCCCAATTCCAAGCTGCAAACTCGTCACTGTTACCAGCTCCGTGTATTACGAGCACTAACCTGCACAATCTAGTCATAATATTCAAAATCTCTTGGCCCTCACACTACATGGAGGTGGTAAAATCGGCCAATCAAAATTGGTTGTGTACCTGCACCCTTACTGGGTTTTACAGCTGGCTATTGCAGGGTGATGCTCCGCCCCATCACACCGCAACACAAACAACTTCACTGAGAGTGCACTGACAGGGTCATGCATAGCCCTGCCCCCCGCGGGACATACTCCCTGCTGGATAGGAAGTATGTCACTGGGATTACTGGGTTCCTCCGCCGTTCCGCAGATGCGCGCCGCACTGCCGCCACCAACATTTTTAAGTCCCTGCGTCGCCCATTGACTTACACTACTTCTGCAGCCACTGCATCACCGTGGAAGTCTGACTGTCACTTGATGTTGACTTTCCAGTGGCTCGGTGGCCAGAGTCCAGGTGGTAAGTGTCTTTGGCCTCATTGCCTTGTATTGTCTTTGTGTTATCCTGAGGTAAAACAGGGTAACGCAATGCACACATTTGCAAGGCATTTGTAAAAGGTGTCGCAAGGGCGGAGCAGTGCTTTTCAGCGCTGCTAGATTTAGGCGCAGCCAGCGCCGCCATAGACTGTAATAGGAATCAGTCTATAGCGGCGCTCAGTGAGTAACGTCAGTGCCGTCAGACGACGGAGCCGAGGTTGCTTAAAAATCATAATAATTTCATTCTCCCACTATCCATGACGGCCTGGAGGGGGAATAGTAATTAGTTCGGCCCGGACTTGTGCAGAAGCAGGATCAGCCATATATCGGCTGTATCCTGCGCCCAACTCTACCGGCGCCGAATTCAAATGTACTCCTCAAGGGTACCTGAAGTCTTACAAAAGAAAGTTAGATACTTACCTGGGTAGAGGAAAGCCTGTAGTGTATGTGTTGTTCGGCCGCTGGTGAGTTGGGCGCAGGACGAGCCAAATGACGGCTCTCCCTGCTGCCGCTTAACTCCCCGGCAGCGTTAAATACTATTCCCCCTCTGAGTTGTTGCAACTCAGATGGAGATGTTATTCAGGGTCTGGCGATCTAGCACTAGTGCTATGACAGCGCCATGCACCAAACTTACCTGCTTTGGGCCTCTGGATGGTCCATAGGCTTCCAAACTCTCTATGCCCCACCGCTGGGACCCGCTAAACGATAATTGACAGTAATATTGAATACTACCCGTCCCGCGTCGTAGCATACGCCGCATCTTCTATCTATCTAATAGAGTACGTGCCTCAACCTTGAAGCAAGAAGAATAAAGGTGGGTACACACATCAGATAAAAGTCTTTGGAAAAATGAAAGATCACAGACCAATTTTACCCCCTTCCATGTAGTATCAGAGCCACACCTACACAGTCTATTCTATTGAGCTGCACTCCCCATTAGATAGAAATATTTGCAAGATGCTGCACACAAAGTTGCTGTACACATTCAAAAGATCATTATCTGCAAAAGATCCGTTCCTGCAAAAGATCAGTACCTACAAAATACATTCATAGTCTATATTTCCATGCGGATTATTGTGGACATTTTTCCGCATAAGGGCATAAGCATCCGCATACAATGAATTTTCGATGCTGGTCGAAAACACAAATATTTCTGAAGATTTTCGTGAAAATTCGCCAAAAAACGAAAACAGGATTTTCGATGCGAAAATGACTTAGGCGAAAATTCGCAAGCAACACTGCTACATGCTACATTAGCACTATCCAGGAGCGCCACAGGGAGGATTCCCAATGCCCCCTTTTTATACAACCGGAGGGACCGCGGGAACCACAGCGGCACCCCGGAGGGGGAGGCTAGGTGCCGCAGGCGACCCCCCCCCCCCCCCCCCCAAGCGTGGCCAGCGCCAGGGAGAGCCGTCTGCACCCACCTCCCAATATTAAAAACAGGCACTTACCTTAACGTCCATTGCGTTCTGCTACATGCGCATTAATTTTCTCATGGAAAGCATTTTTTGCAGTTTGTATCCTTTTGGAGGCAGGTGGTGGATGGCTTGCTCCGGTGGTGTGAGCCCTGGAGTGAGTTGTCTGCACCTGTCCTCCCCCCCCCCCCCCCCCCCCCCTCTGGAGTGCTGTATGTAAGCCAGCCCTGAGCTCTAAAGCTCGGGGTGACCCATGCTTCACTCCTTTCTCATGTGGTGCCCCCAAGTTAATGCGCATGTAGCAGAACGCAATGGACGTTAAGGTAAGTGCCTGTTTTTAATATTGGGAGGTGGGTGTGGACGGCTCTCCCCGACGCTGGCCACGCTTGGGGGGGGGGGGGGTCGCCTGCGCCTCCCCCTCCGGGGTGTCGCTGTGGTTCCCAGGCAGTGAGAGAGCCTGGGACCCTGTGGTCCCCCCGGTTGTATAAAAGGGGGGCATTGGGAATCCTCCCCGTGGCGCTCCTGGATAGTGCTAATGTAGCATGTAGCAGTGTTGCTTGCGAATTTTCGCCTCGAAAATCCCGTTTTCGTTTTTTTTGCCAATTTTCACGAAAATCTTCAGAAATATTTGCGTTTTCGACCAGCATCGAAAATTCATTGTATGCGGATGCTTATGCCCTTATGCGGAAAAATGTCCACAATAATCCGCATGGAAATTCAATCTATGCGAACGTTTATACGGAAAAATGCCCGCAATAATGCACAAGAAACTTCTCTGAATGCGGGCGCTAATGCCCTTATGTGGAAAATGTCCGCAATCATACGCAAGTAATGCGAAAATGACTGGCCTTAGGCGAAAATTAACGTGAAAAAATTAGATGGAAAATTTGCCTGTCAAAACGAAATTAGGCGAAAATTCGGTAATAATTTATCGAAACAAATTTTTGCATTTTCGCTCATCACTGGCATGTAGCAGGGCGACCGCTTTGCAGTATTGGTTTTTTGACCCTGCATAGTTTGGCATGCAAAAGCAAATGCATATTTGCATGAGCATTGCCTCATGAATAGCCAATTAGGCCAGATTTGCAAAGCCAGACTTGCTAGGGTAGGCCTCTTTTCCACGGACAGTTGATAGGCAGTAACATGCCTCTCAAACTCTTAAAACTGCTCACTACTGCCTGGTAACAGCTTGCTGCTGCCTGGAAACTGCTTGTTGCTGCCTGGTATCTGCTCACTGCTGCCTGGTAACTGCTTGCTGCTGCCTGGTAACTGCTCGCTGCTGCCTGGTAACTGCTTGCTGCTGCCTGGTAACTGCTTGCTGCTGCCTGGTAACTGCTTGCTGCTGCCTGGTAACTGCTTGCTGCTGCCTGGTAACTGCTTGCTGCTGCCTGGTAACTGCTTGCTGAGCACACAGCTCAACAGTCCATGGAAAAGAAGCCTAAAACTTGGTGATTGAGCATGCATACATTTTCTCATGCAAAGTACTTCTTCTTCTTGCTCGAAGGTTGAGGCACTTACTCTATTATATATATAGATTGCTTGCGGACCTGTTCCCCTCAGTGTATGAGTCAGGCCGTACTGCAAAGGTGCAAAACACATCCTGCACAGTAGCATGCAGAGGCTCGTGGATGGGTTTTTTCATCGTGCTATCGAGTACTGAGCAAATGCAAACCCACTGGCACCCGCTCAGTGCGGTCACGCTCGTACACAAAGGGGAGTGCGGACGTAAAAATGAAGAGGATCCCAGCTGGCAGTGGAGGGGTCTAGGAGGAACATAGAAGCCACTGGATCCTTTTTTTTTTTTACCAGGTTCTAGGTTTGCTTTGAAGAGATGCTGATCCTCCTTTTTCTTTTTTTTTTCTATCAAATAGCTTTATTGAAAGCATAAAGTAAAACAATACATGAAAGTTAGAGCTTAACGTCAAACAAAAGCATAATACAACTTAAGTAAACCTCACACATTTTCGGCACAGCTCAAATTAATTGATGGGGCTGGATCAGGAAAGATGTAGTTCATGGAATATACAGCCTGGTACACACTTTCAATTATGCTTGGCCAACAGGTATTGAGTACTATGAGCAGATTACACAGGTAAACCCTTATGCTACATGGAGGTGGTAACATTGGTCACTGATTGGCCAGTCATAATTGAAAGTGTGTACCATGCTTTACACATATCTCCATTACTCAGTCCATCCTAAACACTGCCAAGATATGACCCTCAAGGACTGGTGTTCAAAAACTGTGCTTAAAAGTGAGAAGAATATGGATGCTGCCATATTTATTTATTTTTAAAAAAAATACCAGTTGCCTGGCAGCCCTGTTGGTCTATTTGGCTGTAGTAGGGTCTGAATCACACCAGGAACAAGCATGCAGCTAATCTTGTCAGATATGACAATGTCAGAAACACCTGATCTACTGCATGCATATTCAGGGTATATGGCTACAAAAATTAGACGTAGAGGAACAGCAGGCAACTGGTATTGCTTAAAAGGAGATAAATATTGCAGCCTCCATATCTCTCTCCCTTCAGTTGTCCTTTAAGGCTACTTTCACACCAAGACGTTGCGTTTTAGGGGACGTTCTGGTTGCATAACGTGCCCCTAACGCAACACCTGGTGCTCTTGGATGTGGACGTCAGAGTGAGCCGCGTTGTGCAGCTTACTCTGGCGTCCTGTGATGCGTACTCTTGGACGCATGCGGCATCACGTGGTCCCGCCAGCCAATCGCCGCACAGAGCGGTGCTCCAGGAAGTAAACACTGCACGTCACACCGTGCAGTGAATATTAATTAGCCATGTTCCTGGCCGCGGAGGAGGAGGGGAGACCTCCTCCTCCAACACCACTGAGCATGTGTGCACAGTCTAACGCGGCTTAGCCGTGCATAATGCACAGCATGCAGCACTTTCAACTTACGTGCTGCGTTACAATGTAACACAACGTAGGCACTGTGAACAGCCCATTGATTAATCATTGCTGTGAGTTGGGATGCGTTACAGGCTGCACTAACGTGCGCCTGTAACGTCTTACTGTTAAAGCAGCACAGGCATGGGCAAACTCGGCCCTCCAGCTGTTATGGAACTACAAGTCCCACAATGCATTTGCCTTTGAGTCATGATTGTGGCTGTCACTCCTGCAATGCATTGTGGGACTTGTAGTTCCTTAACAGCTGGAGGGCCAAGTTTGCCCATGCCTGCTTTAGCATCTGCAGCGGCTGGTACCAGAAGGCAGCTTCAGAGATCCTTTGGAGTCCACGCCTCAACAGATCCGAGCTGTTTTGGTGACACAAGGTATTAGGCAGGTAAATTTTGTGTTTTGTTGGTTGAACACTGCATGTTGGCTGAGTGTTGTTTTATGCAGAATAATCAATGTGTATAAAATTTGGGGCGGAGGTCAGACACTGCTGCTGACAGCACAGGTAACAGGTTTCCAGGTGAACTGGGGCAGGTGAAGAGTTTGGGGCTGGTGCTGGCTCTCCTTGCGTGGGAAGCAGGGATTGCAGCACAGGAAGTGACGGGCAGATTAACGGATGCATGTTCCTGCTTGTAGAGTGACGGAGGAGTTCTGGATTTCTGCAGCTACTGCCAAGTCCCAGAGGATCCTGGGAAATAAGCTGGTAATCCCTTGTCATGCTTTTAGTTTTATGTAAAGTGAATCTGGAGGGGGGCCAATTCCATCCTGAAGTGAGAGGGATATGGAGGCGGCCATATTTATTTCCTTGTAAACAATACCAGTTGCCTGGCAGTCCTGCTGATCATTGAGGCCCCTTTTACACTTGCATTGGATTTCCATGTTTTGTTACCGTTTTACCTCAGGGTAACTCAACGGCAATGCAAGGCAATGGAGCCCAGCACACCTAGGGTCATGTCGGAACTGCCCGATCAGCCGCCGAGCCGTCGTACAGCGCATCACTGTCTGATTACCGCGGCGACACAAGAATTTTAAACATTGGCAGCGCGCATGTGCGGAAAGAAGGGAATATGGCAGGGAAACCTGGGAATCCTAGTGACATACTTCCTGTGTGTGGGGAGGGAACTATACATGTGACCCTGTCGACACACTCTGCCGAAGGGTCATATGATTAAAATGTTTGCGGTGCAATGCGATGGGGGCAGGGCATCGCACTGCGAATGCACAGGCCAGGTGTAAAACCGGCCTCTTGCATCAGTAGTGTCTGTAGCTCACACTTGGAAAAAAAACATGCAGCTAATCCAGTCAGACATCTAATCTGGATTTGTTCGGGGTCTATGGCTAAAAGTATTGAGGCAGAGGATCAGCAGGACAGCCAGGCAATCTGCATTGTTTAAAAAGTAAATAAACAAGGCAGTAGTGATGCTCGGATGTGCCTCATCCACGAATTCGGAAATCCGCGTGGTTGCAAAAAAAAATCCGCATTCGGCCCCGCCGCATGCGGATTTTCGTCCGCGTCCATGCAACCACGCGGATTTTTTCCCGTGAATGGCGTAATCACGCGCGGATTCACGCCCGGAGGCGGATTTTCTTTTAACGTTAATAACAAAGCCCCCATACATGCTACAGTCCCCCAAATAGCATGGATTATCGAGGTGATAAGGGGCAACATAACTTCAACATAAAAAATTCCCCCCAAAAATTTTTTTCTAGAGAAAATGGATTTTAAAGTGAAATCAACACTTTAAATGGGGCTATTAATTGGTAATAAGTGGTTTTAAAAAGGGATATACGCGTTAAGCAGTCAAAGAGGTGAAGGCGAGTTCCAATGGCACTTGGCGGCGAAGGTACCGCTGGAGGAGGATGAGTGGCTGACGGCAAAAAGGCTCCAGAGAGGTTTTTGTAAATTTTTTTTTGTTTTTTTTGCAGCAATTAGCAATGACATCGCAGCAGAGTTGTCAGTGGACACGGGCAGTGTGAACGCAGAGTGCAGTGGTGGTAGCGACTGAGTCAGGAGAAGGACTATGCGGGCGGTCAGTTCAGCAGCACAGAAGGACCACAAGAACATACTGGTGGTAGTAGTAGCAGCACAGCGTCATAGTGCTGGCCAAAAAATTAAATGCACCCGGTGACCCGGGCAGTGTGAACGCAGAGTGTAGTAGCGACTGAGTCAGGAGGACAAAGCGGGCGGTCAGTTCAGCAGCAGCAGCACAGTAGTAGTAGCCAGGGCCGGATTTCTACTTTTTACCGCCCAAGGCCCACTGTCACCAGCCGCCCTCCCCTAACTAATCTGACCAACATCATCTCAACCAACCCCACCCCTCAACTTACACACACTTGTCCCCCAAACATATAGCCTTAAAGTGAACAACACCATAGTAGATCCTCCTGGGGCCCACTGTTCCATTGCTGGGTCCCTCTGAGCATATTCAGACCCCACCACTGCTGCTTGGCGCCCTCTTCTTCCTCGAGGCTGCACTTCCCTTTGTGTATAAGCCTAATTGTACTGGTCATGCACTAGTATGGTCTGCACATTCCCAGTAGCACAAAGCTACTTGTGCATGGCCTTTTCCTCTTTGCACAAGCTGCTTTGTGCTACTGGGAATGTACTTGCACATGCCCAGTACAGTTATGCGTGTACACACAGGGAAGGAAGAGGGTCTTGGGCAGCAGTATGACTGCCTCCCCTTAGTATAGGCAACCAAATTACCCCCTCCCACCCCTGCATTAGGGGATGGGAGGACCAGAACTGGGGGCCACAGTGTGGGTTAAAAGACCAGGATGGAATGGGGGCATACTTGGGAAGGGTGTGTAAATAGGATTTGCATGTGCAGTCAGAGTGCCAAACTTACAGAGCTGCCAGTGGGGGAATGAAGGGGGCCCAGAGAATGCTGTGGGACCACACAAACTACGGGGAGCTGGAAGAAGCCCCAGGTAACTAAAAGTGTATAGTTTTAAAATGACCCCGAGATTAATAATAATAATAAAATGTATACATACTCGGGGCTTCCTCCAGCCCCATCCATTCGGATCACTTCCACGCCACCGTCCTCCGCCTCCTTATTCTCCCGTTAGCAGCCCTGACAGCTTGGCAAATTGGGGTGCTCTGTGCGCACCCTGCCATGCTTCTGTGGCCGGAAGCTCTCTGAGCCTGCGCAGTACTACTGCGAGATGGGGCTGGGCACATGGAGCCACACAGCACATGCGCTGACTGGCCAAACTTATGGGCTGCTAATGGGAGAACAAGAAGGTAGGTGAAAATGGTATGGGAGCGATCGGTGTGGAGGGGGCTGGAGGAAGCCCCAGGTATGTATAAATCTTTTATTAGTATTTGTCTTAGGATCACTTAAAGCACAGCTCAGGTGTGATTAAAAGAATTAAAAAAACCTGACAATTCCAAAAAAATGTGATCTAAGCAAAAACAAAACAGGATTTACACATACGTCTTCCAGTGGCACAGGGAAGGATACTGCTTCTGGCCCCTCAGTTCCTTTAGACTCCTCTCCATCTACACTTAAAGGACACATTCAGGCTAAAATCAAAATCTAAATCCACTTACCTGGGGCTTCCTCCAGCCCCTGGCAGCTGTCCTGTGCCCTCACCGCAGCTCCAGTGGCTCCCGGTGTCCGCTGCAGAAGCTGACCTTACCAGATCGGCTTCTTTTGCGCTCCACGGCGTGGGTCACATGGTCTAGCCGACGTCATCATTTATGTACTGCGCAGGAGCAGTAGTTTTGCACCTGCGCAGTACATACCTGATGACTTCAGGTTCTCAACATGCGGTACGCGTACCCCAGGGGGTACGTCTGATGGGTCCAGGGGGTACGTGGGCTTGATGTATTTAATTAAGTTTAAAAAATGTTTGGTTTCAGAAAATAACAAATCCTATTTAAACAACAGCCAAACTAGTATTTTAGCTATATAAAAACAATAGCAAATGCTTGGAAATGGTTTAGAAACAATCATCAAGTACTACTATTCAGTGTATCTGTATCAAGGGGTACTTGAGATAGTTCTTACCATATCAGGGGGTACTTGGCCAGCACAGGCTTTCAAAAGGGGTACATACCCATGAAATGTTGAGAAACACTGACGTGACACACGCCGTGGAGCGCAAAAGAAGCCGATCTGGTGAGGTCGGCTTCTGCAGCAGACACCGGGAGCCACCGGAGCTGCGGTGAGGGCACAGGACAGCTGCCAGGGGCTGGAGGAAGCCCCAGGTAAGTGGATTTAGATTTTAGCCTGGATGTGTCCTCTAAAAAGCTGTGATTGGTGCATGCAATCTCCTAAATTATGCTTCCAAGCGGCAAGACGGCTGTGGCCCGGAGTATTCTGCTCATGCGTAGTTCATAAATAATCTAAATCGCACATGCACAGAACATTACTGGTTGTGGCTGTCTTGCACAGATGCTGAAGAGCTTGAGGAAGTGTTGTGCACACAGGTCATTTGCAGGTGGCTTAGCTGCGTCACAGATTTTTAGGAGGGGTGACAGTAATATGACAGATATGAGTCCTAAGGAACTAAGTGGCAAGAACAAGAACACTATGGGGAGCTGCAAGAAATCTCAGGAACGTGTACATCTTCATTAACTCACACTGCCCTGGTCCCCTTCTCCACTGAAATACGACGTGCTCTCTCACTTCCTTAACGCTGGATGTGAGACTAGGTGCCCTGGCAGCCATACATTCCTTCAGTTCAGCCATGTAGAAAAGAGGCTGAGGAGTAGAGCCTCTTGTTGTCACTTTCGTAACTGCTGAACAAGGAGCTCCTGAATGCTTCACATGGCCCGGGCACACAAGCAAGGGGGAGGAAGCAGGGGAGGGGAGGGGCAGCCTTAACATTTGATGTCTAAGAGAATGACATCGGGCATGGCTTCAGTGATACAGCCACTGCTCCTGTCACACTCAGAGTCAGATTAGTAAAGCTCGCTGCCCGGCCAGCTCTGTATCCTGTCTGTAGCCTCTGCTGCTGCACACACAGAGACATGCTCCTGTGTGAAGAGCTAAGCAGAGGGCGGCTGCAGACAAGGCAGCACTACATTATTATGAGGAATGGTGTCGGCAGCTGTGAGGACACTGGTTGGCAGGTTGACTGCCTGTTTGTAAACCCGCCCCTTCTTTAGCTCCGCCCTAGGAACGGGCCTATATTGGCCTTCCCACAAATCCGGCCCTGGTAGTAGCACAGCGTCATAGTGCTGGCCAAAAAATTAAATGCACCCGGTGACCCGGGCAGTGTGAACGCAGAGTGTAGTAGCGTCTGAGTCAGGAGGACAAAGCGGGCGGTCAGTTCAGCAGCAGTAGCACAGTAGTAGTAGCACAGCGTCATAGTGCTGGCCAAAAAATTAAATGCACCCGGCGACCCGGGCAGTGTGAACGCAGAGTGTAGTAGCGACTGAGTCAGGAGGACAAAGCGGGCGGTCAGTTCAGCAGCAGCACAGTAGTAGTAGCACAGCGTCATAGTGCTGGCCAAAAAATTAAATGCACCTGGCGACCCGGGCAGTGTGAGCGCAGAGTGTAGTAGCGACTGAGTCAGGAGGACAAAGCGGGCGGTCAGTTCAGCAGCAGCAGCACAGTAGTAGTAGCACAGCGTCATAGTGCTGGCCAAAAAATTAAATGCACCCGGCGACCCGGGCAGTGTGAACGCAGAGTGTAGTAGCGACTGAGTCAGGAGGACAAAGCGGGCGGTCAGTTCAGCAGCAGCAGCACAGTAGTAGTAGCACAGCGTCATAGTGCTGGCCAAAAAATTAAATGCACCCGGCGACCCGGGCAGTGTGAACGCAGAGTGTAGTAGCGACTGAGCCAGGAGGACAAAGCGGGCGGTCAGTTCAGCAGCTCAGAAGGAGGACCATGGCAACTTACTGGTAGTAGTACCATAACACCAAAAAATTAACCAAGGTAGGCACTAGGCAGGTAGTAAATGTCTTTATAAAGGCAGGCATAGTTAACAACAGCACATGCAGCAGCCACTTCATGTCTAGGGTTGCCACCTTTTGGGGGGAAAAATACTGGCTTGTAGGCGTGGTCTGGGGGTGTGGCCTAAAAGTGGGAGTGGTTTGTCCCGACATTCTTAGTTTGGATCTGGGCCTCCTGCATAGCAACAAAACGCATCTCGAGCCTACAGGCTGGTTATGCATTTGTACAGCCTCAGTCCTGCAGTGAATAATCACAATACTTTTTTTTTTACTTATTGCAGTCAGTCGGGTGCTGTTTATAGTGGCTTTTATAGCAGTGACATATTTTTCATAATTAGAAGATTATTTTACCTTAAAAAGGTCGTTCCTTAATTTAAAGTACCCCTGAACTGAGGTACTGCTCATTGTCCTTGGGGTCTCCCATACCCCTTCATATTTGACGGAATCCTTCAGTTGAATATGAAATCCAGGAGGCTCCGCCTAACGATGGAGTGCGAATCAGAACTGCGCTGGTGTAAGTTCCAAATGGTGCAAACACAGAGAAAGCAAGTGCTCATTCACAAGCATTGTCTATTACTGTGCTGATCAAAACCCACGCCTGTCAGTTTAGAGTAGTGGGGGGTTGGTGGATTAATAGGGGTAACCCTGAGGATAACGAGCAATGCCAGGACACTTCTATGAAGGTAATATAGCCCACAATGGGCATCCTTCAATAGATTTTACCCTGGCTCAGGGGTACTTTCAGAAACATTCAAGATGGAGTCTTAAATGCTAAGAAGGCTCTAAAGGTCCCGTTCATATACTCAATGTCACTCAACGGCTATTGGGACCCAATTCCTCGGGCGACATTGCAGGGCAAAGGCTGTGCAGACACGTTGCTTGCTTGCTAGGAAGGAAACAATGCATTCTCCCGGGCTGCTGCAGATTTTGGATTGCGGAGGCGTTTCTGCCTCAATGTTAAGTATAGGAAAAACGCAAACCGCTCTGAAAAACGGCACTTCAGAGCGGTTTGCCAGGCGTTTTTTGTTACAGTAGCTGTTCAGTAACAGCTTTACTGTAACAATACACGAAATCTACTACACCAAAAACGCTTCACAAAACCGCAAAATGCTAGCTGAAACGCTACAGAAAAATAAGAAAAAGCGTTTCAAAATCTGCTAGCATTTTGCGGATCTGCTAGCGTTTTTTGGTGTGCACCAGGCCAATGTGGGCAACATGTCAGCAGAAAACAAACACAATTTGGGCCACATTTCAGCAAAAAACAAACACAATTTGGGCCACATTTCAGCAAAAAAAAATGCAATTTGGGCCACATTTCAGCAGAAAATAAACGCAATTTGGGCCACATTTTAACAGAAAACAAACGCAATATGGGGCACATTTTAGCAGAAAACAAACGCAATTTTGGCCACATTTTAGCAGAAAACAAACGCAATTTGGGCCACATTTTAGCAGAAAACAAACGCAATTTTGGCCACATTTTAGCAGAAAACAAACGCAATTTGGGCCACATTTTAGCAGAAAACAAACACAATTTGGGCCACATTTTAGCAGAAAACAAACACAATTTGGGCCACATTTCAGCAAAAAAAAAAAAAAAAATTTACTCACCTGACAGAAGTCCCCTCACACTGCCGACCTCTGGCGTGCAGCTCCCCGGACGATCCTCCTGCAGTCTCCCGCACTGAACTGAATAGCAGGGCCACGGGAAGATGGCACCCGAAGCCCTGTACTGGAGACACAAATAGTCTCCAGTACAGGACTTTGGACGCCATCTTCCCGTAACCCTGCTCTGCAGGCTGGAGCGGGGCTGCGCTGGCTGCCTATTAGACGCCGCGGCGCAGACAACAGTGTGACGTCTTGATGACGTCACGGAGCCTCCGAGGCCCCTAAAAACATGAGGCCCCAAGCGGCTGCTTGGTGCCTGGTGGCGCCCGTGCTGTACACACGCTTTTTAGCAGAGGTGGTTGTTAGCAGCCTCCTTGGACAAGTTTCATCAGGCCTTAAGATTAGTTTGATAAGGAGCCCTTGGTTATACAGTTATGCCCCTGCTGTAGCAGGACATACCACACATTAACTTTAAAGGGCAACTGAAGTGAGAGGGATATGGAGGCTGCCATATTCATTACCTTTTAAACAATACCAGTTGCCCGGCCGCACTGCTGGTCCGCTTTACTGGAACAACCACACTTCACCACCATTACAGGTCTCTAACAGGGATGCTCAAATCCGACTCGGGAGATAGCCGGATAGTTGCTATCCGGATATCTCCCAGGAGGGCTGTGCGGGGTGGGTCCCTCGGCGCCTCCCACGATGCGCTCCACGCAGCGGTCACGTGAGTAGTACAAACACTTCCTCCTTCCAGGTTGAAGGAGGAAGTGTGGAGCGCATCGTGGGAGGCGCTGAGGGACATATCTAGAAGACGTCAGACAGGTAAGCTTGACCGCTTGAACCGCCCACCCCCCCCTCCCCCAAACACCCCCGCACAGCCGTCCTGGGAGATATCCGGATAGCAACTATCCGGCTATCTCCTGGGTCAGATTTGAGCATCCCTGGTCTCTAACTCTAGAACTGGAAGCCGGTGCAAGCCCCCTGCGTGTACACCTCTCCTGCAACACCATGTACTAGAACAAACTTAGATCCTGCACACAAAAGGCTTCTTAAAATATCTGTATTAGCAGCATACAGAGCAAGCAGAGGCACACGACAGGTTTTCTCAGGTGAGGAAGAGCTATGCCCAAAACATGTTGTGTGCCTCTGCTTGCTCTGTATGCTGCTAATGCAGATACTTTAAGAAGCCTTTTGTGTGCAGGATCTAAGTTTGTGTGCAGGATCTGCTAGTCTGCTTGGCTGCAGTAGTGTCTTAATAATGCCAATAACCTCTCTATCGAAAAGTATTAGAGGCAGAGGATCAGCTGAGCTGCCAGGCAACCGGTATTGCTGAAAATGAAATAAATATGGCCACCTCCATAGACCTCTCACTTCAGTTGTCCTTTAAAGTGAACCTGAGATGGTTCACTAGCCCCTATTTATACTTACCTGGGGCTTCCTCAAGCCCCATGAGCACTGGGGCCTCCCTCGCCATCCTCCTCGGCCCCTCTGTTCTGCCGCTATATCTCTCTGTTCTGCTGGGCAGTCACGGGCTTCTGTGCATGGGCATCTCGGGTGTGCCCACACCCCTCATCGTACTTCGGTGTCCTGGAGGATTCTGCGCCTGTAGGGGAGTTTATCTGCCCTGGGCTAAAGCCAGATCTCAGCGGACCATTGGAGAGGACATTACACTGTCCTCTCCCTCTGACTGCTTGTGATCTGGCAGCAGGTGGGAACGTAGCCTAAGGACTCAGTCACATCACTGATGCAGAATGGCCGTGCTATTGGGACGCAATGCATATGATTGCACGCCATCTGCGCGCTGCTGATCTCATTCATTACAGTGAATGGGATCAGCGCTGTGATTCCTGAAAAATGCATGCAGCAGTGTGATAGCGCATCACACTGCTGTGCTGTACTGTACAGCGCAGCATAGAAGTGCGGTCTGTGCACTTCTGCCATTCTTGCGTGTTGCACATAATATGTGCTGCCAAAATGTGCACCAAAGTGCCTATGATGTGAATGAGTCTTTATCCTGTAAAAGCAAAAAGACTGTTTCCATTAAGTCTGAATGTGCAGATGGGAAACTACTGCCGATTCAAACAATAGCTTGCTGTCCAGATCGCTTGCCAATCTGGACAGCAGTTCTCCAAAGCACACACCTGAATCCCTGTAACCATAACTATAGTGATTCAGCTTCGCAGCAGCACTGGTGACATGCCCCAATGGAAATGGACATGGCACCTTACAGGTGGGAATGTCTGTTATCGTCTATAGCTACCATTCAGAAAAAAAGAATTGGTTGAAGTAGCTGCAGGGCTCCTGCTTTTCAGACAACTTGCAAGCTCAAAAGCCCCATTTGATTGCAGTGTTAATCTGCATATCTTTAGGTAATAGCCTTCTTCACAAATGTTTGACGCTGTAACAGCCTGTCATTAACACCTCCTGGTCCCTCAGGAATTTTTACGACAGGTAGCCTCTCCTGGACTCCTGGTACAGCGGAATATACTCTATTCACTCGTAACAATTCACTGAAAGAGAACTGTGACAGACTGACAACTGAGCCGACCATGAGAAACATAGAATGTAATTATGGAGAACCTGTGTGACGCTGCAGACTTCAAAGTTTCAGAAGACTGCACTGACTGCAGTGGAGCAGGAGGAGGGGCAGACACTCTGCTTGCTGCATGTAGAATACATTGCACTTCCTCCTTCTACACCTCGGCCACGAACAGCTAGTGTAGGCACAGGAGTGGGGCGGGCCAGCCCAGCCAGTGGAAGCGCTCTCATTGGCTGGCAGCAGTTTGGGGAGGTTTTATATAGCAATGCTCTGTTTCTCCTCTTGTTTTTACCGGCAAATCCTGAGCAAATGCCCTGCCGGTAAAAAAAATATTCCGGCACCGGCTTTCTAATGAAAAAAACGGCCCTGCCGCCCGAATACCGGCTGGGTGGCAACCCTATTCATGTCCCCCTGTGTCCGACAATAGGGGCCAGGAACTCACCTTCCACCCAAGCCTGGTTTATTTTCAGGAAGGTGAGTTTGTCCACAGAGGCGTGGGAGAGCCGAGAGCGCTTCTCTGTGACCACGCCACCGGCCGCACTAAAGCATCTCTCTGAGAGGACACTGGAAGGAGGGCAGGATAGGAGTTCCAGGGCGTACTGGGAAAGCTCGCTCCAGATGTCCAGTCTCTTGACCCAGTACTCCAAGGGGTCCACAGGGCTGTCGGTGTCATTGAGCCCGCTGGATGACCCCATATAGTCAGACACCATGGTGGTCAGTCGTTGCTTGTGCTGGTTGGTGGTGGATGCTGTGGCGGGCACCTCTGTTCTGGGCTGCTGCACTGCATACAGGCTCTTGCTTAGGCTCTTCAGGTCTCCGGGGCGCCAGTTGCTGCTGCTGCTGCTGGTGGTTGTTGTTGTGCTGCTAGTGGCAATGGCAGGCACCTCTTGCTGGCTTGGCAGAGCAGTTACAGTGGGGGTGGAAGGCTGGGGGAATGCTTCCAGTAGTCTGCGCACAAGGGCCTCCTTCAACTCCCTTGTGCGTTGCTCGGTGGTGGATGGCGTCATTAAGTCTCCCAGCTTCCCCTTCAGACGGGGATCAAGCATCAAGGTAATCCAGATGTCCTCCCTTGAACGCATCTGGATCACCCGGGGGTCCCTGCGAAGGCAGCGCAACATGTGCACAGCCATGGGAAACAAGTGGGCCCTGCCAGCAAGATCTTCCTCGTCCTCGCCATTGTCCCATAACGCATGCCTGTCCTCTTCCTGTGCCATGTCGTTGTCCTCCTCAAACCGCCATCCACGTACAACGCCTGCTGCACTCTGCTCCTCCTCCTCATTCAGGTTAGGGACCTCCAACTCTTCCACTACCTGCTGTGAGCCCTCCTCTGAGCTGCACTGTGCTGCCATCTGCTCCTGTTCTTCCAACTGCCTCAGGGCTTCATCCCCACGCTCAATTAAATTGTCCATTGCCTGCTCCAGTAGACAAACCAAGGGCACCCACTGGCACACAGAGGCCCGCTCCTCACTGACCATCTTGGTTGCCTCCAGGAAGGGACTCGGCACCAGGCATACTTGCTGCATCAGTGTCCACTGAGTGGCAGTAATCATGGGGACTTGCTGGTTGCTGGGGACACTTGGGTCTAGCATGTAGGCCCTAAGAGCCAGCCTGTGCTGACACAGCCGCTCCAACATGGCCAGAGTCGAATTCCAGCGAACTGGCATGTCGATGATCAGCCGGTGTTGTGGCCTTCCATACTGCTGCTGTAAGGTGGACAAGAGTGCAGAGGCAGTGGCTGACAGGCGGAAAAAGTGTACCACCGCCCGGGCATCCTGCAGCAGCTCGCTCATCCCCTGGTAGGTGCGCAAGAAGCGCTGCACCACAAGATTGAGCACGTGGGCCAAGCAGGGGATGTGCTGGAGGTTTCCCTGCTGCACTGCTGCCACCAGGTTGGCCCCCCGTTATCGGCTGCCACATACCCCACTTCCAGGCCTCTGGGGGTCAGCCACCTCCGCTCCTGCTTCCTGCTTCCTGAGGGCAGCCAGGACATTGGTGGCCATAAGCCTCTCCTTCCCCAGGGTCACCAATTTTAAAAGGGCTTGGCAGTGCCGAGGCTTGGCGCTGCTGCTGCCGAGGCGGGCTTGCTTTCCGGGTGCAGAGGGAGTGTCGTGACAGGACCCTTCTGCATCCCCCCTGATCCCGCGTGGTGGCACCACTAGCTGGGCTGATGCGCTCTTGTTCTCCCTCCCTTCCATCAGTGTCACCCAGTGGGCCGTAAAGGACAGGTAGCGACCTGTCCCAAATCTGCTACTCCACGAGGTCACGTGGACCCGCTTGCCCACAGAGTAGTCCAGGGAACGGGCCACGTTTTCCACCGCAAACTTGTGGAGTGCTGGGATCGCGCTCCTGCTGAAATAGTGGCGACTGGGGACTTGCCACTCGGGGATGCCAAATTGGAGCAGCGTCCGCATGGCGCTCCCCTCCTGCACCAGGGAGTAGGGAAGCAGCTGTGATGCCATGGCCCGGGCCAGCAAGTCATTTAGTTTGCGGATCCGCCTGTGGCTTGGAGGCAGAGGCTTGGTCAGACCCTGAAAGGTGTCGCTCAGCAGGGTCTGACGACGCTGGGATGCAGGGGAGACAGAGGAGAGAGACGAACACTGGCTGCCAGCCTCAATGTCTGTGTCCTGAGCAGCCGAGGTGGAAGAGCGCTTGCGTGCTACTACTGCTGCTGCTGTGGGGGATTCACGACCCCGAGGGAGGGAGGATGCTGCTGCGCTGGTGGGCCTTCTGCTCTCAGGAACCCCTGCCAGCAGTGCCTGCTTCCTCTTAAAGTCCGCATACTCGCGGCAGTGGCGGCTTCTCAGGTGGCCCTGGAGGGATGAGGTACCCATCTTGCTCAGACTTTTCCCATGGCTCAATCTTTTGCTGCATAACCTGCACACCGCATACCTTTTGTCATCAGTACATTCCTCAAAGCAATCCCACACTGGTGACTTTAATTTACTGCGCCCCCACTAGCAGAGGGTGCAGCGGAGCAATGTGTGGTAGTAGTTGCCGGGGGTTGCATGGTGGTGGTGCCGGCTGAAGCTGACTCCCCCGCCTCCTCTTCTGTCCCTACATCCCCAGACACAGACCCCTCTTCTTCATCACCAGAACTCAACAACGCTTGTGGTTGTGGCCCGATCTCAATCTCTGCCACATCAGTCCCCAGTAAGTCCTGAGCTTCTTGCATCAGCAGGTTCCCAGATGCCGGACTGAGGGACAGAACGCTGTCATCCTGGGAGGGCTGCTGACCAGTGGGTGCTGGGGTGGATGTCACAACAAGCGTGGGATGTTGGCTGCTGCTGCTACTGCTTGGAGTGGTGCTCACAGTAGAGGTCTGGGAGGAAGTCATGATGTCCATGAGTACGTCAGGTTCCATTTGCTCAACCACCACACGGGGACCAGAAACTTTAAAATATTTGGACAATGGCGTCCGCTGACTCGGCCCAGGCTTTGCTGCCCCCTTTTCTGCTGCATCACGACCACGTACAGCTGGGCGTCCTCTCCCTGGACGTGGAGCAGTCCCAGAAGTGGCTGAGGCAATTGAACTCCCTTTCCTCTCACCCCGCGAAACCCTGCCAGACATGTTGCTAGTAATGAATCACTGGATGCAGTGGGCACAGTACAAGGTCACTGAAGGATGCAGTGGGCACAGTACAAGGTCACTGAAGGATGCAGTGGCCACAGTACAAGGTCACTGAAGGATGCAGTGGGCACAGCAGTGGGCACTGGATATACAACTAGGTCACTGAAGGATGCAGTGGGCACAGTACAAGGTCACTGAAGGATGCAGTGGGCACAGCAGTGGGCACTGGATATACAACTAGGTCACTGAAGGATGCAGTGGGCACAGTACAAGGTCACTGAAGGATGCAGTGGGCACAGTACAAGGTCACTGAAGGATGCAGTGGGCACAGTACAAGGTCACTGAAGGATGCAGTGGGCACAGTACAAGGTCACTGAAGGATGCAGTGGGCACAGCAGTGGGCACTGGATATACAACTAGGTCACTGAAGGATGCAGTGGGCACAGTACAAGGTCACTGAAGGATGCAGTGGCCACAGTACAAGGTCACTAAAGGATGCAGTGGGCACAGCAGTGGGCACTGGATATACAACTAGGTCACTGAAGGATGCAGTGGGCACAGTACAAGGTCACTGAAGGATGCAGTGGGCACAGCAGTGGGCACTGGATATACAACTAGGTCACTGAAGGATGCAGTGGGCACAGTACAAGGTCACTGAAGGATGCAGTGGGCACAGTACAAGGTCACTGAAGGATGCAGTGGGCACAGTACAAGGTCACTGAAGGATGCAGTGGGCACAGTACAAGGTCACTGAAGGATGCAGTGGGCACAGCAGTGGGCACTGGATATACAACTAGGTCACTGAAGGATGCAGTGGGCGCAGTACAAGGTCACTGAAGGATGCAGTGGCCACAGTACAAGGTCACTGAAGGATGCAGTGGGCACAGCAGTGGGCACTGGATATACAACTAGGTCACTGAAGGATGCAGTGGGCACAGTACAAGGTCACTGAAGGATGCAGTGGGCACAGCAGTGGGCACTGGATATACAACTAGGTCACTGAAGGATGCAGTGGGCACAGTACAAGGTCACTGAAGGATGCAGTGGGCACAGTACAAGGTCACTGAAGGATGCAGTGGGCACAGTACAAGGTCACTGAAGGATGCAGTGGGCACTGGATATACAACTAGGTCACTGAAGGATGCAGTGGCCACAGTACAAGGTCACTGAAGGATGCAGTGGGCACAGCAGTGGGCACTGGATATACAACTAGGTCACTGAAGGATGCAGTGGGTACAGTACAAGGTCACTGAAGGATGCAGTGGGCACAGTACAAGGTCACTGAAGGATGCAGTGGGCACAGTACAAGGTCACTGAAGGATGCAGTGGGCACAGCAGTGGGCACTGGATATACAACTAGGTCACTGAAGGATGCAGTGGCCACAGTACAAGGTCACTGAAGGATGCAGTGGGCACAGCAGTGGCCACTGGATATACAACTAGGTCACTGAAGGATGCAGTGGCCACAGTACAAGGTCTCTGAAGGATGCAGTGGGCACAGCAGTGGGCACTGGATATACAACTAGGTCACTGAAGGATGCAGTGGGCACACAAGGATGTCACACTGTGTAATGAGATGCTCATATGCCAGCGAGCGAGCGAGCAGTGGGCACTGGGCACGGCACAAGGTCACTGACAGAATGAATGAACAGCGCTGGCAGAGAGTGGCGGCGCCGGCGGTGTGACTGGCTGCCTGCAAATAGTACAAGTGTATAACTGTCACTGGAATATACAAGTGAACACTGCAGCTGCACTAACCTGCCTGCCTGCACTCTACACACAGATAATCCCCACTCCCACTACACTGCAGCACTGAACCTGCCTGCACAGCACTACACACATTTAAATAATCACTAGACTCCCACACTCCCACTACACTACACTGACTACAACTAACTACAGCAATCACTCACTGACTAGCTAACTGTGTACAGTATAAGAGCAGTGTTAGCAAAAAAAAACGCTTTGTTTTTAACACAATAAATGCACTTGCTCAAACAACAATGGCCTGGAGATAATCCTCTCAGCACCACAGTCTAGCAAGCCAAGGACAGAGCTTTTCCATCATGGCTGCCGCTTTATATTCAGGAGGGGAGGGCATAGCTCCCCTCCTGTGATTGGTTGCTAGGGCCTGGCTGGGGCACTCTGATTGGCCTGCAATGTGTCACTTCCGCATAGTTTGACGCATTTCCGCAAACCACGACTTCAGCACCGGGTTTCACGAGCATGAATGCGGATTTCTGTCCGCATTCACGCGAAGCCGAAGTAGATTTTCGTGGTTGAAAATCTATTTACGGATTTTCGTGTCCGAGGCGGAATGCGTCAAAATGGTCGTGAATCCACGCGTAAGCGTGATCACGACCTGGCGGTGAGCACCACTGCAAGGCAGCCTTCATATCCATCTCACTTCAGTTGTCCTTTGAAAATTACGCTAAAACTAGAATGTGTAGCACCTGATCTGCATATTTGTTCGAGCGCCACACGCAATAGCCACCACGTGGACTGTCAGCAGGTCAGATATGCAATTCGCTATGTCAAATCAAATCAAAGATAGCATTATTGGCATGACCAAGATTCATACAGGCACTGCCAAAGTAAGGGAAAAGGGGGACACCACCTTAGTCGGCCAATTCTCCAACAATGACGAGCAGGAATACCGCCAGCAGGTTGACAGGATTTGCCACTGGTGCAAGGAGAACAAGCTGGTCCTCAACAATGCAAAAACCGTTGAGATTATCATTGACTTTAGGCAGGGCCGGGCCGAGGCATAGGCTGGAGAGGCTCCAGTCTCAGGGCGCAGTGTAGGAGGGGGCGCACAATTCATTCAGCTGTCATTCCTAATTGTGTATGAAGCAGAAAGAAATAAGAAAAGGGTATACATAGCCGTGACTGCAAGCCAGATAACTAGATATATGTTTTTCTCTCATCTATGTCTATCCATGTAAATGTGGTGTCCGTTATGACGGACATGTCATAGATACTGTTGCTATCTAGGACGCTGGGTTTTTGTGAGGTGTCTAATGGCCTAAGGGCCCATTCACACTTAAGTGATTAGTGGGCGATTCCTGCTAATTGCTAAAGCGATATCGCTTTTTTAAAGCGCTAGTGCTTTTGTTACCCTATAAAGGGGCCTGACGGAAGCCCCAGGTAGTTTCATTTTCTCAAGTTTCCTTGAAACTGGCCATACTCCAGCAGTGGCAGATCAACAGCCCATAGTGTTGCAGTGCATCAAACAGTGTAAAGCTGGCCATATAGCCATCCGATTCAATAATGTTACTGAATTGGATAAAAATTGGTGCCGTAACAAATGTGCCTAAATGATAATCTGATCAATTTCAGGCCAAAATAAGTCAAATACATCAATCAAGCAAGCTGGAAAATCTCAGTGCATGGTCAGCATGCAATTTCGCGACTACCAATGGGCCACTGCCCCCCTCAAATGTAAAGGGGGGAGGGGGCATTGAATTTAGGTGGGCAGCCAGGCAGGTGGAATCGTGAGGCCGATTCCTGTGGGATTTCATGCTAAAATCCATCGGGAATTGACCTGCAGTTTATGGGCAGCCATCAGATCTCTTTCCCACCAGAGAGGGGTTTGTCTCTTGGTCGATCGCCAGATGTATGGTCGCCTTAATGCTGCAGTTAGATTTTTAGTAGATTTCATGATGGAGAATGGTAGAACAGTTCCTGTTGAAACCGTGTATGGCCAATTTTAATCAGTATTTTTGTGTCCAGCCCTAGAGAATCCTGGAGATCCGGAAGATCTGATTGGGAGATGTTTCACAGGTGAATGACCATAGAATGAGCTGCTTTATTATGAATGTGTTCCCAGTCCAGATATTGTTGAAGTGGATAGTGAATGTTTCTATCCCAGGTTTCCTCACACCCAGCTACTGATGATTTCCAATAATGTGGCCATGATTGGCTGCTGCGCAGCACACATAGTCCCACACTGCGTGTTACATAACTTCAGACATGTGACAGTCACACATACTTCTCATACCAGCATAAAGCAAGAAATGTCGCCGTGACTCCATATTCCCGCATTCGCTTACTTATTACCCCACTTCAAAGAGAAGACTGACAGCCAGAACCTGAATGGCTGGAGCAATTCAGACAGTTTTCATTTCACTGTAACACAAGACACTTCTATGCTGAAGGCAGCGTGAGGGGAATTTCCCTCCCGGGCAACCTATTCAGCAAACAGACCTGACCCAAGCCCTATAGCTTCCCATAGGACTAAGAAGATATTTTGTTGCATTCTATGCCACTTCTGTTGATATTGTCCTCACTTCCTGCCCTGTGATAGTACAGGAAGTGAGGACAAAATATTCTTACATGCAAGGATACAGCCAGTAGTCCCATCACACAGTATTTCATCAGTTCAGAAGGCAGGCTAGACATCATGGACCCCTCCAGCACTGTCCCCACTGGAAAGCTCCATCTTCTGCTCCACTCCATATTTGTTATCCTCATCTTCTATCCCTGCTCTCCTCCAACCCCATCTGTATTCCTCATCTTCTATCTCCTTCAGCCAACCCCCGCCATAGACTCACAACCTTTTGCCCCTGGTACTCTACACCCACCCCATGTCATAGGCGCACAGTCTTCTACCCCTGGACCTCTTCAGCCACCAGCTTGCCATAAACACACAATATTCTGCCCTTGGTCCCCTACACCCACCCCATGTCATAGACACACAATATTCTGCTCCTGGTCTTCTTCAGCTAACCCCGCCATAGACACACAATCTTCTGCCCCAGGTCCTCTTCAGCTAACCCCGCCATAGACAACCAATCTTCTGCTCCTGGTATACTTCACCCATCCACCAGCCATAGACACACAATCTTCTGCCCCTAGTCTCCTTCACCCATCCACCAGCCATAGACACACAATCTTCTGCCCCTGGACCTCTTCAGCCACCCCCATGCCATAGACACACAATCTTCTTCCCCAGGTCCTCTTCAGCTAACCCCGCCATAGACACCCAATCTTCTGCTCCTGGTATACTTCACCCATCCACCAGCCATAGACACACAATCTTCTGCCCCTAGTCTCCTTCACCCATCCACCAGCCATAGACACACAACCTTCTGCCCCTGGACCTCTTCAGCCACCCCCATGCCATAGACACACAATCTTCTTCCCCAGGTCCTCTTCAGCTAACCCCGCCATAGACACAATCTTCTGCTCCTGGTCTCCATTAGTCAACCTCATGCCATAGACACACAATCTTCTGCCCCTGGTCTCCTTTAGCCACCCCCATGCCATAGACACACAATCTTCTGCCCCGTTCCTCTTCAGCTAACTCGCCACAGACACACAATCTTCTTTCCCTGGTCTCCATTAGTCACCCTCATGCCATAGACACACAATCTTCTGCCCCTGGTCTCCTTTAGCCACCCCCATGCCATAGACACACAATCGTCTGCTCCTGGTCTCCTTCACCCATCCACCAGCCATAGACACAATCTTCTGCCCCTGGTCTCCTTCACCGATCCACAAGCCATAGACACATGATCTTCTGCCCCTGGTACTCTTCACCCACCCACCTGCCATAGGCACACAATCTTCTGCCCCGGTACTCTTCACCCATCCACCTGCCATAGACACCCAATCTTCTGCCCCTGGTCCCCTTCACCAATCTACCAGCCATAGACACACAATCTTCTGCCCCTGGTCTCCTTCACCTATCCACCAGCCATAGACACACAATCTTCTGCCCATGATCTCCTTCACCAATCTACCAGCCATAGACACACAATCTTCTGCCCCTGGTCTCCTTCACCTATCCACCAGCCATAGACACACAATCTTCTGCCCCTGGTACTCTTCACCCATCCACCTGCCATAGACACACAATCTTCTGCTCCTGGTCTCCTTCACCCATTCACCTGCCATAGACGCATAATCTTCTGCTCCTGGTCCCTATTAGCCACCACCATGCTATGGACACACAATCTTCTGCTCCTGGTTCCCTACACCCACCCCCTGCCATAGTAATACCGTCTTCTCTTAGTAGTCCCCTCCAGTCTTGTTCCTGGTAGGACTCTAGCTACTGCCTGGAGCCGGTAAGGAGCAGAGTGCGTGTGGAAAACAGGTGAAACATTACTGACATTCCAGCACCCGCACACTGGGCTCTGCTGATGACAGACGCCTCAGGTAACAATAGGTTGGAATTCTCCAACGTCGGGGGGCCATGACGGACCAGACAGAGCACAGGGCACAATAAAGGAGGTTTACCCTCCCACAGATTTGGTCCTGTGTTGCTGTATATGATTTTCCACCAGAGCACTGCAGGCCAGCCAGTCAATGGTGAACCTGTCTGGGTCAGTAACAACAAACCGACAATATACAACAAGCTAAAATTTACTTTGCTAACCTCCAAATTATTTCTTGGTCATTTCAAATGACTTCTCCCTGTACAATTAACTGCAAGAGGTGCCCATTCCTGATAAATCATTATTGGTTATAAATAAACACATTAGGGCCCATATGCAATTACCTTTTTCTCCTCCTGAGTTATCTCCTAGGAGAGATTATTCATATTCTCTTTAAAATAACTTTCTGGCATTTTACAATTGAAAAAGTACCTAAAAGTAGGTGACAACGTACTATCAAAATTATTTTCTTGCTGGTGGTTTAAAAGGCAGTTTTTGACAATGTGTGACAATATCACCCAAGAGAAAACTCTAAGGCTGGTTTCACAGTGGGACGTTACAGGCGCACGTTAGAGCAGCCTGTAACGCACCCCACCGCACAGCAATGAAAAATCAATGGGCTGTTCACAGTGCCCACGTTGCGTTATACAGTAACGCTGCACGTTCTTTTGAAGTGCAGCATACTGTGCGTTCTAGCGGCTTAAGCCGTGTTAGACTGTTTGCACATGCTCAGTATGGATGATTTTTTTTTTTTTATGGGCGGAGAGGAGGCGGGGAGAGGCCGCTACGTAGCCAGGCACATGGCTACTTATTATTGTGTTTACTTCCTGGAGCGGCCGCTGATTGGCTGGCGGGACCACGTGATGCGGAGAGCTCCGCTCACGTGGTCTCCGCAGTGCCTCAGACAGAGCAGGCGCACCAAGAGCTGCTTGTAACGCAGCTCTTGGTAGCGTCCTGCTCCAACACCACCAGGCGTTGCGTTAGGGGCACGTTATGCGACCTTAACGTCCCCTAAAACGCAACGTCCTGGTGTGAAACCAGCCTTAAGAGAAAAAGTGAATTGCATATGGCCCAAAGAGTGCAAGTATTCATCTTCCTCCAAGAAAGAAAGTGGAGGCTCGGTTCCCACTTACGCCGGATCACTTGCGGCCAGTGGGAGCGGACATTTTGGTGTCCTCTCCAATGGTCTGTGGTCCGGCTGGAGCTCGGGGGAGATGTGTTACCTCCATAGACTATAGGGGGAATGCATCCACCTGTCCGGGATATGTGAAGTGCGGCCCGCTTACTGCAATGGATCCGTTACAGACTTGACAAGTGTGAACAGCTCCTATATAAAAAAATTGGAGCTGTTCACTGTCAGTTTTGCAATGAGTGGAGAACAGACAAAAAAAATGTCCATTCTCAGCTTAAGTGGGAGCACAGCCTAAGGCCTGGAACCCACAACAAAGCGCTATCGCTAATCCCTAGCGTTTTGAATGAGCTTTTGTAAGCGATTTCATGCAATGTAAAGTATATAAACACTGGCGTAATCGCTCGTCAAAACCTACACAGAGCGATTTTGCTAGCGTTTTAAAATTACTGCACACTGTAAAAAAATTAAGATCAATTGAAAGGACCAATCAGAATTAAAAACGCTAATCGCTACACAATCGCTGGCAAAAAGCTTACACTTTTTAAAAACGCTACCAAGATCACCAAGAAAACGCTCATGAAATCGCTTACAAAACGCTCATTAAAAATGCTAGCGATAGCTATTTGTAGTGGGTTCCAGGCCTCAACACACAAAAAAAAAGCCCAGCCCTGAGGGCTCTAACCCACTAGCAGCCTTTTCTAAGCGCTAGTGATTTAAAAAAGCTCTTGCTAATGCAATGCTATGGGGGATTTTTATAAAATCACATCGCTCTACAAAAGCGCTCCTAGTGGGTTTCAGGCCTAAAGCTGATTTAGCCATACAAATATTTTTATCGAAGCAACTGACATACACGTCTGCGTGGCCAAATCAGCCTATCAGCAGTTCATAGTAGTGTTGCCAGATTCCTTTAAATACAGACACATATGCATTATACAGGTGTTGCGGCTAGCTAGATTTAGTTTAGGCACCAATTATGTGTTAATAGACCCAGAACCTGCATAGCTTAGATGTGCAATATCTAAGGGGATGGTTTGGCAACCCTAGTTTAGGGCTGGCGTACACCGAGCGGGTTTTGTCGCGTTTTTTACAGCCGCTTGCGGCTGTGGAAACGCGTGGGTAATGTATTTCAGTGGGCTTGTGCACACCAGAGCGGGAGGCGTTTTGCAGAAACGCATACTCCCGGGCTGCAGCATTTTTTGGATTTCTGAGGCGTTTCTGCCTCCAATGTAAAGTATAGGAAAACCGCAAACCGCTCTGAAAAATAAGAGTTTCACTTACCTGGGGCTTCTGCCAGCCTCCTGAAGCCGACCTGCTCCCACGCAGCCACTCACCGATCATCTGGTCCCCCGGCACGGCTCACTTTTACTTTGCGCAGCTCGGGGGAATTGCGCCTCCTTATCCACGTTCCCGAAGCTGGACGCATACTGCACAGGGGCAGTAGAGATCTTCTCGTACTGCGCAGAGCGCTCCGGGCTACACGAATGCGTACTAAGATACACGTGGCTAGGGTTAATTTATAAACACAGAATGTTAACCCTATGGCTGCTTCCATGAAAGCAGGAAGTGGACACACTGCAGATTTATTGCAGGATTTGTATCAGCTGTAACACATTTTTTTCTTTACATTTTATTATGCTGTTGCTTATCTTTTGAAACAGAGAGGAAGTTATGAGTTCAGGTCCACTTTGAACTGAAACAGACCAAAATCCCCTGACACCTCAAGCAGTAGTAAAGATACTTAGGCCCGGTGCACACCAAAACCTGCCAGCAGATCCGCAAAACGCTAGCGGTTTTTGAAACGCTTTTTCCTATTATTCTGAAGGGTTTCAACTAGCGTTTTGCCGTTTTGGGTAGCGTTTTTTGTGTAGCAGATTTCATGTATTGTTACAGTAAAGCTGTTACTGAGCAGCTTCTGTAACAAAAACGCCGGCAAAACCGCTCTGAACTGCCGTTTTTTTAGCAGATTGCAGTTCCGCTTTAAAGGACAAGTGAATCGAGAGGAATATGGAGGCTGCCATATTTATTTCCTTTTAAGCAATACCAGTTGCCTGGCTATCCTGATGATCCTCTGCCTCTAATACTTTTAGCCATAGACCCTGAACAAGCATGAGGCAGATCAGATGTTTCTGACAATATTGTCAGATCTGACTAGATTAGCTGCATGCTTGTTTCTGGTGTTATTCGGACACTACTGCAGCCAAATACATCAGCAGGGCTGCCAGGCAATTGATATTGTTTAAAAGGAAATGAATATGGCAGCCTCCACATTCTTCTCGCTACAGTTGACCTTTAAGGCTGGATCTCTATTGTAACAATGCCACCTTTATTCAGTTTTTGTGGTTACATTTTTGGATTCCTAGTCACACTGGAGGGGGTGGGAGGAATTGTAAAGCCGGTACAACCTTCCCTCCTGTTGTACTGGTTGCTTGTAAGTACACTTTTGTGCCGTCTGTGATTTTCACGGACGGGCAGATGCGTTTCTCATACAGTAGAGCAGCCTTTCTCAACCTTTCTATCCTGGAGGAACCCTGCAAATAAGTTTTTGGATCTCAAGGAACCCCTGTATTTATTTTGCAGGAGGCATGGTCTTTAACCTCCTTGCCGGTCTAAAAAATCCAGCAAGGAGGCAGCGTCGCACTTTTTTTTAAAAAATTTTTAAATCATGTAGCGAGCCCAGGGCTCGCTACATGATAGCCGCTGAGCGGCGGCATCCCCCCACCCACTCCGATCGCCTTCGGCGTTTAGAGTATGCAGGAAATCCCGTTGAGAACGGGATTTCCTGCAGGGCTTCCCCGGTCGCCATGGCGTCACAGGGAATCCCGAACCGCCCCTCAGCGCTGCCTGGCACTGATTGGCCAGGCTGCGCAGGGGTCTGGGGCGGGGGGGGGGGGGGGCGGCTCGGCGCGGCGGGGATTGCGTACTACACGCAGCTAGCAAAGTGCTAGCTGCGTGTAGGAAAAAAAAAAAAATTATGCTAATCGGCCAAGCGGGGCCTGAGAAATCCTCCTGCGCAGGTTAACCGGCAAGGGTGTTGAAAGTATGTGTGGCTGTTTATTTCACTACCCCCATTACACTGCCACTCATTATACTGTCTCCTAAGCCCTCAATTTAGTGCTTCTTGTTACAGTACCACCTATTATAATGTGCTCTATTATACTTCCCCCACGATGGGGGAAAATGCCAAGGAACCCCTGCAGAGTCCTCAAGGAACCCTGGTTGAAAAAGCCTGCAGTAGAGGCTATTGCTGAAACACATTGGCCCCATGCTTCAGCCGGACCACAGTAACAGAAGCTACACACACTGCCCCCGCTGGCCATATATAGTCCAGCTGCAAGTGGGAATCCAGCCTTAGGGCCCATTCACACTAGAATCGCTTTTCTGAGCGATTTGCGATTGATTAGCGGTCTTTAAAATCGTGGTTTTCCCACTTTTTTTTTTACTAAAGGTGACTGGGGCGATTTTAAAAACTGGTAATCAATCGCAAAACGCTCAGAAAAGCGCTTCTAGTGTGAATGGGCCCTGAGCCTCTCAATGTTTGGCTGCTCTGCGCAACACAGACGGTGAAAGTGTCACCCTCTTCACTTCAAGAACAGAAAGCAGCAGCTCTGGAACCCACTGGGAGGTTTTCTCCATCCAAAAAGAAACCAGGCAACAGAATATCCTGGCTTCACATAATTTATTACTTTAGATTGCGCCTTCCCAGAGCCCTTCTGTCATCACACCGCCCAGAACTGACACATCAGGCTGGAGAGAGAAACCGGTTCCGCTTATCTCTCAGGGAACTCCAAGGGTGAGATCCCGGCACTCCTGGGTTCCCAGGTCTGTGGACCTGCCACACCCACTACAAGGTGTTTACCCTCCCCTTCCTGCTGGATTCATTTATGTAATGGGAAAGCAAGGAATTTGCACCAAATAAAGTCTGTAAGAATTATGAAAAGCCAATAGGGGACTTAACCACTTAAACCCCCGCGGTACGAATTTCTCCGTCCCTTTTTTCCCCCCTAAAAAACCAGGGACGGAGAAATCCGTACCTTCCGCGCTACCGCCGCTGTCCGCGCTCCCGCCGCTCGTGCGCGCGCACCCGCCGCTCGTGCACGCCGCCGCCTGCTCGCACGGAGATCAATGAACGGGAAAATCCATTCCCGTTCGTTGATCTAAGCCCCCGCAATGATCGCGCTGCTTCTATTAGAAACAGCGCGATCATAGTGATTCTCCCAGCCTCCTACTGCTTCCTGTAAGCGTCCGGAAGGACGCTTACAGGTCGCATGTAAACAAACACTGTGGCCATCTTGTGGCCAAATAGTAAACTACACCCTAAAAGCATTTTACATAAACAAACATTACATTTACACAATAAATTAACTCATTACCTCCCACACTCCCCAATTTTTTTTTTTTTTTTTTGTAATTAAAAAAAAAAAAAAATACAAAAAAAAAAAAAAAAACATAAATATTTACCTTAGGGACTGAACTTTTTAAATATTTATGTCAAGAGGGTATAACACTGTTACTTTATAAACTGCGGGCTTGTAATTAGGGATGGATGCAAAACTGAAAAAAATGCACCTTTATTTCCAAATAAAATATTGTCGCCAAACATTGTGATAGGGACACAATTTAAATGGTTTTATAACCGGGACAAATTGTTAAATACATTTCATGGGTTTTAATTACAGTAGCATGCTTTATTTAAAAACTATAATGGCCGAAAACTGAAAAGTAATATTTTTTTCCCACATTTTTTCCTATTTTCCCATTAAAACACATTTAGAATAAAATAATTCTTGGCATAATATCCCACCTAAAGAAAGCCTAATTGGTGGCGAAAAAAACAAGATATAGTTCATTTTATTGGGATAAGTAATAATAAAGTTATAGACGAATTAATGGAAGGAGCGCTGAAAGGTGAAAATTGCTCTGGTCTTCAAGGGGTTAAACCCCTCAGTGGTGAAGTGGTTAAAGTGAACCTGAAGTGTAAATAAAATTTATGAGAATGAATTATAGGTGAAGTATGGAAGTTCTGAATGCCCTGGGAGGAGAATTCTACATAGCTAATCAGCCTAGGCTAAGCATCACTGGGACAACGGGTTTACTTACCAATATACAGCAATATATACAGTGGCTTGCAAAAGTATTCGGCCCCCTTGAAGTTTTCCACATTTTGTCATATTACTGCCACAAACATGAATCAATTTTATTGGAATTCCACATGAAAGACCAATACAAAGTGGTGTACACATGAGAAGTGGAACGAAAATCATACAGGATTCCAAACATTTTTTACAAATAAATAACTGCAAAGTAGGGTGTGCGTAATTATTCAGGCCCCTTTGGTCTGAGTGCAGTCAGTTGCCCATAGACATTGCCTGATGAGTGCTAATGACTAAATAGAGTGCATCTGTGTGTAATCTAATGTCAGTACAAATACAGCTGCTCTGTGACGGACTCAGAGGTTGTCTAAGAGAATATTGGGAGCAACAACACCATGAAGTCCAAAGAACAGACCAGACAGGTCAGGGATCAAGTTATTGAGAAATTTAAAGCAAGCTTAGGCTACAAAAAGATTTCCAAAGACTTGAACATCCCACGGAGCACTGTTCAAGCGATCATTCAGAAATGGAAGGAGTATGGCACAACTGTAAACCTACCAAGACAAGGCCGTCCACCTAAACTCACAGGCCGAACGACAAGAGTGCTGATCAGAAATGCAGTCAAGAGGCCCATGGTGACTCTGGACGAGCTGCAGAGATCTACAGCTCAGGTGGGGGAATCTGTCCATAGGACAACTATTAGTCATGCACTGCACAAAGTTGGCCTTTATGGAAGAGTGGCAAGAAGAAAGCCATTGTTAAACAGAAAAGCATAAGAAGTTTCGTTTGCAGTTTGCCACAAGCCATGTGGGGACACAGCAACCATGTGGAAGAAGGTGCTCTGGTCAGATGAGACCAAAATTGAACTTTTTGGCCAAAATGCAAAACGCTATGTGTGGCGGAAAACTAACACTGCACATCACTCAGAAGGCACCATCTCCACTGTCAAATATGGTGGTGGCAGCATCATACTCTGGGGTGCTTCTCTTCAGCAGGGACAGGGAAGCTGGTCAGAGTCGATGGGAAGATGGATGGAGTCAAATACAGGGCAATTTTGGAAGAAAACCTCTTGGAGTCTGCAAAAAGCTTGAGACTGGGGCGGAGGTTCACCTTCAACCAGGACAATGACCCTAAACATAAAGCCAGGGCAACAATGGAATGGTTTAAAAAAAACATATTCATGTGTTAGAATGGCCCAGTCAAAGTCCAGATCTAAATCCAATCGAGAATTTGTGGCAAGATCTGAAAACTGCTGTTCACAAACACTGTCCATCTAATCTGACTGAGCTAGAGCACTTTTGCAAAGAAGAATGGGCAAATATGTCAGTCTCTAGATGTGCAGGGACATACCCTAAGGCTGCTTTCACAGTAAGACGTTACAGGCGCACGTTAGTGCAGCCTGTAACGCAGCCCCACCGCACAGTAATGAAAAATCAATCAGCCCGTTCACAGTGCCCACGTTGCGTTACACTGTAACGCAGCAGATCCGTTGAGAGTGCTGCATGCTGTGCGTTAAACTGCTTGCACATGCGCAGTAATGTTGGGGAGGAGGGGAGAGCGGCCAGGCACATGGCTAATTAATATTCACTGCACGGTGTGACGTGCAGTGTTCACTTCCTGGAGCGGCCGCTCTGTGCAGCGATTGGCCAGGCGGGACCACGTGATGCCGCATGCGTCCAAGAGTACGCATCACGGACGCCAGAGTGAGCTGCACAACGCGGCTCACTCTGACGTCCACATCAGAGAGCACCAGGCGTTGCGTTAGGGGCACGTTATGTGCCCTATAATGTCCCCTAAACGCAACGTCTTAGTGTTTAAGTAGCCTAAAAGATTGGCAGCTGTAATTGCAGAAGAAGGTGGTTCTACAAAGTGTTGACTCAGGGGGCTGAATAATTACGCACACCCCCACTTTGCAGTTATTGAATTGTAAAAAATGTTTGGAATCATGTATGATTTTCGTTCCACTTCTCACGTGTACACCACTTTATATTGGTCTTTCACATGGAATTCCAATAAAATTGATTCATGTTTGTGGCAGTAATGTGACAAAATGTGGAAAAATTCAAGGGGACCGAATACTTTTGCAACCCACTGTAGATAAAGGAAGTGTTTAAAAATGAGTATCCTAAACAGTTTACAGCATTGTCACTACAGTGCCTTTTTAAGCTGAAAAGAAGTAGTGATGACCCTTTTAACTTTCCTGTAGTAAAACCATATTATCTGCCGTCTCCCTGACCGATACCAGCCTTTTAGGTTATATTTACTTTTCAGGAAACTGGATTGAATTCGACAAGCTGTTTACAATCTCTTTTGCATGGATAACAACTCTTGCTGTACTGGAAAACAGTAAGGGTACGTTTCCACTTGTGCAGCGCGATTTGCTTGCGTAAAACGCGTCAACGAATCCGCATACGGTTGCGGATTCGTTGACGTTGCGGATTCGTTGACGTTTCCATGTGGATTTTCACGCGGAATCGTTCGCTTTAATGACGTGATTTTAACCATGTCAATGCCGGCAAGCATTAACATGGGTTGTTAAACGAAATCGCACGCGGAAACACCGGGAAAACCGCAAGACTCAAGTGCTTGCCTTTTTCCTATTTAGTTACATGACCGACGATTCGCGTGTGGGTGTGCGAATTCTAACGGCTCTGCTGTGCAGATTTTTTCTGCATAGCAAGCCGCACAGAATTCCGGACAAGTGGAAATGGCGCCATCCACTTGTATTGGTTGAGCGAATCTGCATGCAGGAAACACATGCAGATTCGCTCTAGTGGAAACGAGCCCTAAGGGACTTCAGATATTTTCTTAGTAGGGCTGGTACTACATATACATTATCTCATTATGTCACATGCTACCTCAGGTACGTTTCAAAACAGCAGACCCCACTCACAAATGAAATATCTGGAGAGAGTTTCCGGTTTTATTAACCAGTTGCAAACATAAGTTCATGAGGATCTATAGTGACCGTGATGTATTCGCAGTTTTTTCATAGGCATGTCCTGACAACGGCCAGCAGTGATTGGATAATAATGGTGTCACTGATTGGCCAGGCTGAGGAATCATGGGAAGTTTTCTGTGCCTGTATTGTGACATTTATAGGCTGGAATGATAAATACTGGGGCTCCATATACCAGCCATCAGTCCCTGGAGCAATGTGTACCCAGGACAATGATGTCTCTGCACATGTAACATGCCGCACAGCATGTAGCGGATGGGGCGTGGTCAGAAGTTCAGCCCCCTCCCTTTCAGGTCTTTTTTAGCTTCCCGGATTTGTGCCTGGAGCTCGTGGGCCGCATCCTCACAGTCATTGAAGGTGGCCACACGGTAGCCGACAGTGCCGAGGGAGTAACAGCCGAAAGCCACCAGCAAATAAACAGGAAAGGGCCACACCACTTCCCAGCATGCCTTGGGTATATTCAAGCCCAGCAGGTCAAAGGTCAGGGTCACCCAAGCTCCTCCCAGCAGGATCAGTCCCAGCAGCCACTCTGCCAACTTGGTCATTTCTGGAGCAGCAGAGGTGGTCTGATCAGATCGAGAGACGCTCCCAGCCAGGGGTCAGTATGGTTCTGGAAAGAGGAGAATAAATTAGAAGAGTTTATGAAAAACAAGCAGGCATGAAGCAGCTTTACAGCTGGCGATATAGAATATCCAGTTAAAGGCAATTGAGCACTACCATATTTGTAAGAACAAAAAAACTTGTCAAATGAACTTCTCCCTAATAGTTAGGAAACTGGGGAGGGGGGATAGTATACATCAAATATGGACCCTGCTACAAAATACAGAATTGATAATTACAGTGACAAATGAATAAAATTAATAAATTCCAAGACACAAAAGGGTGAGAAAGCCCAGCCCACTACCAGCCACCCTGTGCCCCCGAGCCGCTACTGAGGGATCCTCCAGTCCACTGCAGGAGGTGTGTGGACCGAGCCTGCACATCCACAGGGCGGCTGCAGCGGGCTGGTAGAAGCCCCAGGTAACTTATAATTGTTTTGATTTTTTTTTCCCAATCTAGGTTCACTTTAAGGGGAGGGTAGTTTGATGTTTATTAAAGCCCAATTACAGGATGTTTAATATAGTGTAGGAAAGAGGAAACGTCCTGTGGGATACAGAGATCACTGTGTATTATAATGGGATGTCAGATAATACAGAAACACACATAGTTCTGCTGATCACAATCATACAGAGAAGGAGTGATGGGAGCAAATGGGACAGAACAGGTTAAAGTGCAGCTCCAGGAAAAAAAAAAAAGATTTGTTGGAGGATTTTCAGGCAGCACATCAGTATTCTCTCTCCTCCCCCTCTTCACGTGACGTCATCAGGCATAGGAAATAAAGGAAAATCTCCCCCAGCGGGAACACAGAAAGCTATAACAACCCGCCCACAGCGGTAATCTACCGCAGCATCAACATTCATCCCCCCGACCTCCGGATCTCCATGCAGCGCCCCGAGATTCCCACACGTCGCACTTCTGTAATAATGACTTACATTACATACCTGTCTACAGCACAAGCGAAGCTGTACAGATACTTCCGGCTTCCTTTCAACGGGGGATGCCGGGACATGTAGTCCGAGAAAAGGCGAGAGACGGTCATGTGACCCGCTGGACCCGCCCCGCGTGCATCCCGTGTAATGAGTGGGAGAAGCCACGTGGGTAACAGGGATACGTGCTACATGTGCCCGCCTCTTCACACGTCACTGCAGACAAAGGTATTATGATAAATCATGTTAATTGAGATGGTAATAAAACCAGTAATACTGACAGTAATGATGATGATTTCATTATTGCTATTGCAAGTATCATTATTGTTAATAGTGTTTTTTTTTTTAATAAAATCTTTTCTATTGATAAAAAAACATAACAAGAGAAGACTACCGTACCAACTGCTCCATGCTCTGTACACACGCTGCTCCATGCTCTATACACACACTGCTGCTCCATGCTCTGTACACACACTGCTGCTCCATGCTCTGTACACACACTGCTGCTCCATGCTCTGTACACACGCTGCTCCATGCATTGTACACACTCTGCTGCTCCATGCTCTGTACACACGCTGCTGCTCCATGCTCTGTACACACGCTGCTGCTCCATGCTCTGTACACACGCTGCTGCTCCATGCTCTGTACACACGCTGCTGCTCCATGCTCTGTACACACGCTGCTGCGCCATGCTCTGTACACACACTGCTGCTCCATGCTCTATACACACACTGCTGCTCCATGCTCTGTACACACGCTACTGCTCCATGCTCTGTACACACGCTGCTGCTCCATGCTCTGTACACACACTGCTGCTCCATGCTCTATACACACACTGCTGCTCCATGCTCTGTACACACACTGCTGCTCCATGCTCTATACACACACTGCTGCTCCATGCTCTGTACACACGCTACTGCTCCATGCTCTGTACACACGCTGCTGCTCCATGCTCTGTACACACGCTGCTGCTCCATGCTCTGTACACACGCTGCTGCTCCATGCTCTGTACACACGCTGCTGCTCCATGCTCTGTACACACGCTGCTGCGCCATGCTCTGTACACACACTGCTGCTCCATGCTCTATACACACACTGCTGCTCCATGCTCTGTACACACGCTACTGCTCCATGCTCTGTACACACGCTGCTGCTCCATGCTCTGTACACACACTGCTGCTCCATGCTCTATACACACACTGCTGCTCCATGCTCTGTACACACACTGCTGCTCCATGCTCTATACACACACTGCTGCTCCATGCTCTGTACACACGCTACTGCTCCATGCTCTGTACACACGCTGCTGCTCCATGCTCTGTACACACGCTGCTGCTCCATGCTCTGTACACACGCTGCTGCTCCATGCTCTGTACACACGCTGCTGCTCCATGCTCTGTACACACACTGCTACTCCATGCTCTGTACACACGCTGCTGCTCCATGCTCTGTACACACGCTGCTGCTCCATGCTCTGTACACACGCTGCTGCTCCATGCTCTGTACACACACTGCTGCTACATCCAAAGTCAACTGTAGTTGGGAAATAAAGGGGCAGTGCTGAGAGCTGCAGGATACCTACAGATATTCTGGTGTCTCAACTTGTGCCTGTCCCCAGACACTACACCGGCCCTGGTCTGAGGGGGGATTCTGGGCAGCTGTAATCCCCCCTGCCTGCGTTTGCCTATGAGAAATGATTGCAATTTGCAAAAACACAACTTTCCCGCCTAATCCAGAACAATTACATGCTGTGCAATACACTGATTTCACATAAACAGTTAACAAGCAATTCATCTTGCTCATGCAGTCCAGGTCTTGGTGAATGACCCTCAGTGAGGCCTCTGTGGTGTGGGAGGGCTGCCTGAGGAGGACTGGGAGAGATGAGCAGTCTGTGTCAGGAGGAATCAGGATGGAGGAGACAGAGGGAGGGCAGAGACAGGGAGCGCACACTTCCTGTCACCCCTCTCATCAGGTCATGCTGCAGAAGCTTCAGAAATTAAAAACAGGAAAAAGAAAAGTCCATCGGGGAAATGTAGGGCCCACAGAGAGTGATAACATTCTGTGTCAAATGTGAACGGTAGAGTGACGCTTCCTCATGAGAGATCTCCATCTCTACCTGCTGAATCACAAGGCGACACCCTATTATTCTGGGCCTTCATCCCTCCCTGAATTCCCTGAGGAACATAGAGGGGTTCATCCTGCTGTTAGCGTGAGATTTAAAGATAGGAAGCTGAATTGATAGCGGGTCTTCTTTTGTATCACAGTTTGTACTTGTTATGTACGGAAAATTACTGGTATTTCTTATTTATTGTTCAGGGCTGCGCAATATGTTGTGCTGTGTAAATAAATAATAATTTAAAGCTGGCCATACACCTATTGACTTTTTCCACTTTTCGATGACTTCATCACCTTAAAGGGAAGGTTCAAGCAAAATAAAAAAAATGAGTTTCACTTACCTGGGGCTTCTACCAGCCCCGTGCAGCCATCCTGTGCCCTCGTAGTCACTCACTGCTGCTCCAGTCCCCCGCTGGCAGCTTGCCGACCTCGGAGGTCGGCGGGACGCATTGCGTACATTTTTACGCATTCCCGCTAGTGCAGGACATTAACACATACATTTTTATGCATTACTGGTTCAATGCGTACATTGAACCAGTATTGGGTAAAAATGTATGTGTTAATGTTCCTGCACTAGTGGGAATGCAGTGGCGTAGCAATAGGGGTTGCAGAGGTAGCAACCGCATCGGGGCCCTTGGGTCAGAGGGGCCCCAAGGGGCCCTCCCTCAAGCACAATATTAGCTCTCTATTGGCCCTGTGTTGGTAATAATCACTTCTATAGATGCTTTAAATAGTAGTGATTACTAACAAACTGTTTCCCATCCCCTTCTTGCACCTCTGACACTGTTGTTGTCCTTGGCAGGTTTTGGTGCACCGTATCAATTGTTATGTATAGGGTGCTTGGGGGGCCCCATGTAAAACTTGCTCCAGGGCCCATAGCTCCTTAGCTACGCCACTGTGGGAATGCGCAAAAATGTACGCAATGCGGCCCGCCGACCTCTGAGGTCGGCAAGCTGCCAGCAGGGGACTGGAGCAGCAGTGAGTGACTACGAGGGCACAGGATGGCTGCATGGGGCTGGTAGAAGCCCCAGGTAAGTGGAACTCCATTTTTTTTATTTTGCTTGGACCTTCCCTTTAAGTACACCTATAACAAAAAACAAACAAACCCAGCTCCATGGAGTACATACCTCGGGATGCATATAAGGCTTCCTCCATCCTCTGTAGTCTCGGGGATCCATCGCTGAGCTGACTCCTCCGAAGATTCCTCTGGCAAACACTGTGCAATATTTTCCTTCAAGGATCCAGCACAGGTGCAGTAGCGGCTTTCCGATGGGCTCCGGCGGACATAGACGAGCCTGATCAGGTCTGCTTTACTGCACAGACACTGCGCCTGCGCATTAGAGCTGACCTGAGCAGGCTTGGATATTTCAGCCTGAGCCCGAACGCAAAGCCGTTACTGCGCCTGCGCTGGATCGCAGTAGGTAAATATTAACCCCCCCTTGTTTTCGGGGGCTGCCAGCGCTGCAACGGAGAAGGATGGGGGAAGCCTCATTAGGATCCAGAGGCTTCCCCCTCCAGAGGTAAGTACCCCCCAGGGTTTTTTTTGTCATTACAGGTTTATACTTTAAAGAGGTTTTAAAGTACAAAGAACAAGTGCCACTTAACCGGGGCTTCTATCGGCCCCCTGCAGCTGGAATGTCCTGCGCCATCCTCCTCTGATGCTCCGTTCCCCACCGCCGGCATCGCTGTAATTATTCGTCTAACTAGACGAATAGAACTGTGGCTGCGCAGCCGTGGCTACACACGTACTCGCTCCCACGCGCGTCTTCGGGAGCTTACTGCACAGGCGCAGTACAAAGTTTTCCTGTACTCCCGATGACACGCGTAAGAGCGAACACGGCTGCGCAGCTGCAGCTCTATTCATCTAGTTACACGAATGATTACACCGGTGGCGGCGGCGGGGAACAGAGCATCGGAGGAGGATGGCGCAGGACATTCCGGCTGCAGGGAGCCGATAGAAGCCCCAGTTAAGTGGCAGTTTTTGTTTTTTAACAGGTGCAAGAGAACCCCTTTAAAGTGTACCTGAAGTGAAACCCTGAGACACACTCCCTATCCCCTCCCCCGGTGGTGCCTCACCTTAAAGCTATGTACCCACGCTATGAGCGCCAACTGGTTGTTTCCGCGATATCACAACGTGAGTATAGACGCACGACCACGCGAGTGTTGCTTAGCATTGCACTGCAATAACGGCCATCACAGCGGATCTTTAAGATCCCCGACGACTCCCAAAGTACTGCGATTGCGTCAAGTCTCGTTCGCACCCGACATGGTGGTGCCTAACCCTAAGACTTTCCTGGTGGTGCCTAACTCTAAGCCCCCCCCCCCCCCCCGGTGGTGCCTAACCCTAAAATCCCCCTACCTGATGCCTAACCCCACTTCCTGATGCCTAACCCTCCTTCCTGATGTCTAACCCTGAAACCCCCTTCCTCTGCTACAGAGTTATACATTTCTAAGACATTAAAGAGACTCTGAAGCGAGTCTAAATTCTCTTTATTAACTTGCATTCATTTGAATCACCATCAGCCCTGCTAAACCGCCGCTATCCCGCAGCAAAACGAGGGGTTTATACCCCCCCAAATCCCCTCTGCTACATCCACGACTTTCTTGGTCGTGGATTTTGCTGCTCATGGAGGCAGAGCTATGAGCTACCGCTCTGCCTCCATGGCCATCAATCTGCTGGCGGATCTCCGCCTCTCCCCGCCCCTCTCAGTGAAGGACGACTGAGAGGGGCGGGGAGAGGCGGCGATCAGTGGGGATTGACGCGCGAAGAGGCAGAGCTACAGCCCTAAGCTCTGCCTCATCAGGAAGCGCTCCCCGGACACAGGAGAGGGGATTTTGGGGGGCATAAACCCCTCGTTTTGCCGCAGGATAGCGGCGGTTTAGCAGGACTGAGGGTGATTCAAATGAATACAAGTTAATAAAGAGAATTTAGACTCGCTACAGAGTCTCTTTAAAATTCAAAACGATAATTAAGGAAGTTATACTTCTCAAAAAGAATTTCAAAAAGTTAAATATTTTTCAAAACACTAATTCTCAATGAAAAATGTTGGTTGAACGGGACCGACGGCCGCTGTTTATCAGGCGCCCAAATTTCTTCTTTAGTGCCCAATAGCTGATATTTTGCGTCAGCACCTATTGGGCTCCCAAATATCCTGATTCTGCTTAAGGCACATGTGTACAATGAATCGAAGGCAAAATAAAGAGAGCTCATGGGTTCATGTGACAATTACCGACAGCCACAGACGTACAATCATGATCTTAGGAAGGAATCAGCCTCCAGTAAAGCCCTTACTGGTCACAGGTAAGTATGTTTCTTTCTTTTTTTTTATTAGACATTTCTTGCAGTTTTATATGGCGCCTGCTATTATATTTTTCTGTCAGAGGAATCTTTATGGATATGTTTATTGGCATATGCATGGGTTTATTTGTTTGCGTTTGGCTGTCTCGCTGTGTTATGCGGGCTGCTGGGCTGCCTATTCTTTGTGTGCTGTCTATAGGATCACTCGTATGTTTTCAGCATGTTAAAAAGATCAATCAGCACAACTGCATTGTTTTCCTCCAAGTCTGAGTACAATTAGTCTCGTGACAATCAGGGAAACCAGCTGACTTACCAGTATGTTTTTGGTGTGTTGGCGCAAACTCATGCAAACACAGAGAGAATAAACAAACTCCATCCAGAGAGTGCCCTGGTGGGAGCTGAAACCAGCAGCCTAGCTCTACAAGCAGGTGTGCTAACTACTTAAAGCGGATCCGAGATGAAAAACTAATTATAACAAGTAACTTGTCTATATATCTTATCTAAAGTTTAGATAGTTTACACAGCATATCTAGCTGCAAACAGCTTTAATAGCTTTGATTATTTCTTCCTGTGATACAATGACAACAGCCATGTTGTTTGTAAACATTACACAGAGGCAGGCTTATCTGCATCTTGAGCACTCAGCCTGTGAAAAAACCCTAATCCCCCCTCCTACTCCCTCCTCCCCTCTGCCTCTGAAATCTCTGGCTAGCAATACCTCCCCCTCCTCCTGCCCAGACTGAGCTCCCATGAGCCCTTGCTACTGTCTGAAAATGCCAAGGCTCTCTGAAAACCTGTGGGCGTGGCTTGTTTAGTTTATAGAGAATTAGAGTATTAAAACAAAAACAAAAAAGTATTGGGCTTGAGGAATGCCCTATAAACTATAGGAAAGGAACACAATTATGCAATGAGTAAAAGTTCATCTCGGATCCACTTTAAAGTGCACCTGAACTCTTGTACAGGACAGAAGAAAACCTAGAGAAATGCACCCTGTGTGTATGTAGAGAGTTTAGCCTGAGTAACTCCCCCTCATCTGTGACTAATCAGTCACAAGTGTAATTTGATCTCCACGGCAGAGCAGCTAATTTGTAAACACAGGAATGTTAACACTATGTCTGCTTCCATGAAAGCAGAAAGTAGACTCACTGCAGATTTATTGCAGGATTTGTATCAGCTGTAACAAAGAAATGTTTTTCTTTAAAGGTTATTATGCTGTTGTTTATCTTTTAGAGCAGAGAGGAAGTTCTGAGTTCAGGTCCACTTAAAACAGAATGAGGCCACAAGTGGCTGTAGTAATCCTTATGGTTTCTGCGGAGAACATTTACACTTACGGGTTACTCAGCAAGTAGGGAAACTAATCCAAGTCAGTCATGCAGGACATCTAGAAAATCAATAAGGAAATACTGATCTTTATTTACCACTTGATATTAATCAATTCTCTACTACGCTGTGCTACCACTGGCTTTTTACCGGTCGATACATTATAAACATATAAAGCTCTGCAACCATGAAATTATCCTTAATTGCTCCCATATATTCCCACCCCCCTTCCTCCCCACACTCAGCTGAGTTGAGAATGGCCTTTCTTGATCAATGTTTTATTTATTTTTAGGCCAAGGCCAAAGTTAGTCGGATAGAAAATTAATAAAGTTTGGAGGTGTTCTAATCCCTGCGATAAGTAGTGCAACTGCAGAGCCAGGGCCGGTTCTAGTCTTTTTAAAGCTTGAAGCAATACATTGTAAGGACGCCCTCATCCCTGACGTGTGTGTGTGCAAAGCCAGTCTGGAGGGGAGAGACACATGGGGCTGTGCATTCCAGGCACTGGCACTACGCTTACCTCCAGGGCCGGTTCTCTCATGAAGCAAGGTGAAAATTTGCATCAGGTGCAGAGATTACAGGGGCAGCATGTTTGTACTGTATTTACATCAACAGCATGCAGTCAGAGTAGGAGGAGAAGCGAGAGGAGAGTGAGGTGAAGAGGTCATCATTTGGGAAAAGCAGCTTGTTGTGCTGTGTGAGAAGTTTGACAGTGAGGGAGGAGGCAGAGCAGAAGGGAGGAGGTGGCACTGCTGTCCCGACTGAGGAGGAATGGAGTGGCTGAAGGTGAGCAATTTTTTTGTCACAAACAGCCAGTGTGCTATTGTATTGAGCTGCAGCATGTCATGTGAGAACATTAAATGAAGTAGAGTAAATTGTCGGGTGCTGTGCAGTCATTCCAAGGGGGGGGGGGGGGGGGGGGAAGCTGCATCCTCACAAGTTTGCCTCAGGCAGCAAAAAGTCTACAACGCGCCCTGCTTACCCCTCTCTGCTTCCTCCAAGACAGCATCTCCGCCCTGCTGGCCCGCAGCATCTGATCCCCAGGATGCCGGGTATGTGCTGCACTGGTGCCGCATCACTCACCCTCTCTCAGCAGATGAGCGATGGGATCACCAGCCACATGTGAAGTCCTGCTTCCTCTCTGACTACAGCGGCACCCTTATGTGACATGGCAGCATGTAACGGGTCACATGAGTCACCGCTGTAGCTAGGAATACAGGACACCAGAGGGGCAGATGGAGATTCCATCGCTGGAATGCTGAGTGCAGGTGAGTGAAGTGGCGCCATGCATCTAGGGAGGGAGAGACGGGGATTGTGAGGAGGGGGACATATAGGGAGGGGCCTCTAGCCTCCCTGAATCACCTGATTCGTGTTGCTTCATGTAAGAACCGCCCCTGTGCAGAGCCATGAGGCCAAATACAAAATGTAAATGACTGGGCGTGACATGATGTTGAGGACCCTCAAAGGTGAGTGTGGGGGAGGGGGGTTGGGATTTGGAATGTAAAACTGAAGCCACCTGAAAAAGCAGTAGACCGAGGACACAGAGAGAGGACCGGTAAGACTTCTCTCTACAAACGTGAGTCTGCAACTCTGTTTTTCCAGGTCACTTCACATTTGCTTTCAATTAGCCGGGGAAGGTGGGGAGAACTATAGTAAAAATAAATGTAGAAATTAGATGATCACTCTAGATTGTAAGCTCGAAAGGGCAGGGATCTTCCCTTAAAGAGGAACTCCAGTGAAAATAATGTAATAAAACAGTGCTTAATTGTTACAATAATTGTGTATAAATGATTTAGTCAGTGTTTGCCCATTGTAAAATCTTTCCTCTCCCCGATTTACATCCTGACATTTATCACTTGCCGACATTTTTACTGCTGGCAGGTGATGGCAGTGGAAGGAGATGCTGCTTGCTTTTTTGGCAGTTGGAAACAGCTCTAAACAGCTCTTATTTCCCACAATGCAACAAGGCTCCCACAGTGCGATGTCAGAACCATGGTCCTGACATCACACTGTGGGAGGGGTTTCCCCACAATATCAGCCATACAGAGCCCCCTGACGATCCGTTTGAGAAAAGGAATAGGGAAAGGGGGTATCAGCTACTGATTGGGATGAAGTTCAATTCTTGGTTACGGTTTCTCTTTAAACTCAGCGATGGATCGGGGGACCTCACAGCCACGCCTCCTGACGACGGAGGTTCCCCGATACATCAACATGCGACGGCACACGACTGGCGCCAACAAGAGTTCAAACGATCATGGCAGTGAGGGATCTTGTCGCGGTGCACTGCAAAGTATTGTACGCCTAATCGCGCAATCGTACCCACTTGACGAGATATCTGAAATGGTCGCTCAAAAAACACAAAACGCTGGCCGTTGGAAGAATCGTGAGGTGGGTATGAGCCTTTAGATTCTCTTGTTTCTGCTATACTTTATCACATGAACATCTACTCATTAACCATGAATGTGTTTGTATGTGTATTGCTGGATGTCCTGATTGTAACTATGGTTCCTCCTGCGGCCCCCACGTTCCAGCGCTATCACCCCTGTTCAAATTTTCTGCCACGGGAGGCTTTGGAAGCTCTCATGTCCCTGAGTGCTCCCAAAGACTGGCGGCTCTGTACTGTGCAGGTGCGTACAAGAGCAATGCTAACGCAGCCCGGTGCAGCCCGTCTTTGGAAGCCCTCTAGAGACACAAGGGCTTCAAAGGACTCTTGGTAGCTGGCAGAGCTGTAATCCACCAATTGGTTGAAGAAGCTAATGGTGACAGTGCTGGATGGGGACCGGAAGAGGAAATGGAAGGGTCTTTAGGACACAGAGCCTTCCCTCTCCATAGGTAAGTATCTGATAAAAAAAAAATGTTTTAACCTATTAGCAGTCAAACAAAGTAAAGCTTTATTTGGCTTCAGGGCTGAATTTTTTATGCCCTTCCAAAGCCTGGCAGGCTACGCTGAGTATGCAGAGCGGGCAGCAGGGAACTTTTATAGTTAGTGGTCTCGATGGGTGGATCGCCTTCTTCCTCCACCGCGGCGTCGATGTAACCCCACCAGTCTTCTAAGTTGCGATCACATGATGACGTGATCGGGATCCAAGGGACCATGTCAGGGTTACATCGCCACCCGGGTGGAAGAGGGGTGATGGAAGAGTCTCTTCCATCACCCCTCTTCCACCACTGGGTGGCGCTGTAACATTGACACGGTCTCCTGGTTCGTGATTTCATGTCCCATCATGTGATTGGGACCCCGAAGACCTGTCGGACGAAGAGACTGTTTGGAACAGGTAACTATAACTGCTCCCTGCTGCCCTCTCGTTTGGCTGCACTAGGCTGGTTGAGTAGTTCAGCGGTCTTCAAAGGAAACATTTTGTATAAAGCTGCTATGGGTTAAACCATTACAGATTCACTTTAAAGGGCATTTTATTGATAAAATGTGAAAAAAAAATCACCTAGGAGAAAACATTGGACAAGAAGTGAATTGGATGGGGTCCTGTGTCTGTAATCCACGTCATCTGAAGCCACAAACTGATGCAGAGACTGGCAGAGGAGCAGAACGTATATGTATGCAATTACCAGATTGGACTGAAAATGACATGTAATTATCTTTCTCCATAGCAGAGCGCACAGCAGACACTCCTTTATAAACAACCATTTGTGATGTTTTTTGTATGATGTGAGTTTCTTGTTTAAAGTAACCATGAAGCATGAAAAATATATAGATACTCAGGGTGTTGCTAGGGTCCTAAGAGATCTGGGGCACTTTTGGGCACGAAAGATGGATGTGGTCATGCGCCAATGGGTGTGGTCATGGTTGGAGCAACATGTACATGAACTTAACAACAGTCTAAGTAAACCCCCCCCCCCCCCTCCCCCTGCAGAGTAGCACAGTGGAAGGAACTACTCATCTCCATTCTCTCTTCAAGTCTGGAGACATCCCCTGTAGCTGGCGATTCTCCCCCTAGCATCTGAGAGTCAGACGCTAGGAGCTCTAGCATCTCATAGCGTATGATTCTTTCTCAAACACTAGAGGAGAAGCCCAGTAGAGAAAATGTCTGCTGACTCTGGAGACCAAGCTGCAAGAGTTGTGTACTGCCACCCGCTGTCTGACTCTGCCGGGGGCAAATCCGGGGCACCCCAGAATAGATCCAGTGCATGTGCCACTGATCTTTGGGGCTAGCAATGCCCCTGATACTCACCTATGGAGAGGGAAGGTTCTGGATCACATAGAGCCTTCCCCCTCCTTCAGATTTTGCTCCTTTGGAACACCTCGGAAGGCTTTGGAAGCATTGGGGTCCCAGAGTGTTTCTGAAGATGGATGCACCCGTACTGCGCATGCGCGGCCCTGACTAGGTCGTGCACAGTACGGATCTGCTTGGCTTCAGAAGTAGGTTTCCAGTGTGTGCTTTATACAGAACCAATTTGCAGTCCATGTGTTTCCAATGTGTAACCTACAGAGTGCCTGTCTGCAATTTATACAGAGCAGGATCATCCACAAGGCAACCTAGGCAGGTGCCTGGGACCTAAAGGTTATTAATCTCTGACCCCTAACCACCTTAGAGTAATAAAAAGACTACGGGGGGAGTCAAAATTACTATCTTGCCTTGGGCCCCATTTCTTCGTAATCCTTCTCTGAGTCTATATGTTTCCTATTTACTAGCTTATACTATAGCGCCAGTCTGCAGTCCATTCTGCGCATGTGTGTAGTCTACATAGTTCAAGCACTATATTGTCATTGTATGTAAAAACAAAATTACTTTTCAGAGTGTCATAGTGACATTACACAGTGACAGCCTGCAGTCCATATATTTTAAATGTGTAATCTATATAGTGCCAGTCTGCAGGCTATGTTTCCACTGTTTAGTCTATCTAATGTCAGTCTCCAGTGTACAAGTTTCTAGTGTTTAGGCTATATAGTGTCAGTCTGCAGTCTATGGGCTTGATTCACTAAGACAAATAGCATGCCTTATCCGAGTTAACACACCTTATAAGAGATAACAAGCCTTATTAAAGCTAACACACCTTATCAGAGTAGCATAGCGAGCGCTAAGAACTTATGCCTGCTAATTGGCAATGACGAGAGCTCCACTCGTCCTGCCCTGAACCCCTGCGGGTTTGTAGCGCTTGCTATGCTACTCTGATAAGGCGTGTTATCTCTGATAAGGCATGTTAACTCAGATAAGGCATGCTATTTGTCTTAGTGAATCAAGCCCTATATGTTTTCAAATTTCCAATATTTAGTCCATATAGTGTCAATTAATAGTCTATATGTTTCCAATGTTTAGTCTATATAGGGCCTGTCTGCAGTCCATAGGTTTCCAGTCTAACGTCTATCTGTAGTGCACGTTAGAAGTACACGTGTCCATTCTGTAGTTTGTGTAAATTTATTATGGTTACATAATACAGAGCTGGTAAATAACATGGACATCAGCGTGTCTTATAATAAAACATACAGCAATTACAAGAAACAAAAAGGAAGAGAGCTCTGCCCTAGAGAGCTTACACTCTACAGGGCTCCATTGTGCAGGGCAGTCTATATAGTACCAGCCTGTGATCTATAGAGTGCCAGTCCACAGAGAGGCACGCTGCAGCAGTGACCCCTTGTGTTCTCTGTGGGCACTGCATTGTCACCCCATGACCCCCCGCCACCATCCTTTCCTCTTATAGTGGCTGAAAAGGCCGGACTCCCCCCCTCTAGTGCCCAAGACTCTTTGCCAGTGACCCCGGTCTCTGCTTCTCCCCCCGTCCTGTGACCTCGACGTGGCGACAATAACAGGATCGGCCGTGTTTGTGCAGGAGTGTGAGAGAGGAAGCAGCTGTCTTCCTGACTCTGCCCGGTCTGCCACAACAAGGAGCTGGGAGAAGATTCCCAGCCAGCGAGCATTGTCCGCCACTCCAGCATCGCTCCCACCAGCTCGCTGATTATTATTATTTCATTCATGGCGTGAATAGAGGACTTGTGTGATTACAGACACAGCATAAACCCCCACCTGCGTACAGTCCCCGAACAACAAGACGTTTCCACGCGGTCAAATATACAGTAAATCACACATGTGACCGCGCAGCTCAGTCCGTTCCCATCCGAAGGTCAACAACATCGAAAGCTCACTTGCTCCGGTGCTGGGATCCTGGCCTACAAGTGCACCTTCCTCCCAGGACTCCTGTCCTCCAGCCACATCTCCACCGCAGAACTCTCCAGTAACATGCTGGTATTGTGTGGGATTACACATGCGCTGGAGAGGACCAACAGCTGCAGGCAGGGACGTAACAATAGCCTCTGCGACCCCTGCAACCGCATGGGAGCCCGGGGCTGTGGTGGCCCGCCACTTCTCACTCTCCTTACCCACATGCAGAGTAGCACAAGGATCAGAGTAATATTTACTTGCTTCCAGCACTGTGGGTCTCCTCCCTGCATCACAGCCACACTGTTTCTGCTGCCATTTGCTGACTCCAGACCACATGACCGTTGCGAGTCACGTGATTGGGAAGTGGCAATTTGCAGCCGAGGGTGTGATGCATCAAGAAAACCAGCAGCACTGGAGCAGGTAAATATTACTATGGTCTTCACACTATTTTGCAAGCATGTCGGGGGAAGGGATGTGCGGGGGAAGGGGAGGGGCAATTGGGTACGGCGGGGAAAGGCTTTTATTCAGGGGGGCCCCATAACATGGGCCTCATGGGCTGTTGTGACACCCCTGGCTGCATGCCGTGGTGTGCCTTCTGCAGGCTGGCGAGGTGGCGGATTTGGCAGATTCGGCCAATTCCCAAGAGATTTCATGCTGATTAGAGCCAGTTCTGTCAGCTGCCCATACACCGCAGGCCATTACTCCTAAGCACCGTGCTTTGGGAACTGAAGTTATGGGGGTGTTATTAACATTTATTGTTATATCAGGTAGAGAGGGGGACAGAGACGGTGGAAAGATGATTAGTTCTCTTTTACGCATATTAAGTTTTAAGAAGAGAAAGGTTATGAAAAGGATAAAGCAGACAGGCAGTCAGGAACACGTGTGAGGAGGGAGTTAAGGTCTGGGACTGAGAAGTACAGTTGTGTATCGTGTGCATATAAGTGATACTGAAAAACAAATGAGTTGATTAAGTTGCCAAGGCCATGCATGTACAAGGAAAAGAGGAGGGGGCAAGGACAAAGCCTTGAGGTACCCAAACAAACAAAGGATGTGGAAAAAAGATCTGTTCTAAGATTGTGGCCATACACTGGTTGATTTGCCATCAGATTCGACCAAAAGATAGATCCCTCTCTGATCGAATCTAATCAGAGAGAGATCGTATGGCCACCTTACTGCAAACAGATTGTGAATCGATTTCAGCCTGAAACCGATCACAATCTGTGGAGCTGCCGCCCCCCTCATACATTACCTGTTCCGGCCGGTGCGAGTCCCCTGGTCCACCGCTGTCTTCCTCTCCGCCTGGTGCCGGCATCTTCTCCCATAGGCATCCGCGTATAACTTTCTGTCACTCCAGTGACAGCGGAAGTTCAAATAGAGCGCCCTCTATTTGTACTTCCGCTGTCACTGCAGTGACACAGGAAGTTATGCCGGATGCCGGGATGCGGAAGGTGATGGGAGAAGATGCCAGCCGGGAGGTGACAGCGGGGACTCTTGCCGTAGGAGCAGGTAATGTATCTTCGCTGTATTGCGTCGGTCGTCGGGCATTCGAACGCCGCTATCGACGCACTCCCGACCCGCGAAAAATCTTCCGCACGGATGGATCGATGGGAGTCGACGGGAACGATGGATTTCGGACGGAAATCCATCGTTCTGTCAGCGGTGTGCGCTGCGATTTCACGGCCGTTTCGATCACTGGCCGTGTTTCGGCGGGAAAATCGTTAGGTGTATGGGCCTACAAACTGTGGCATAAGAGACTGTGAAACACCTTCCAGAGAGGAAGATATCCAGGAGGGTGTGAGGCCCTTTATGCCTATAAATTAAAGTTGGAGCAAGGTGTGGTCAAAAGTATCAAACACCAATGACAGATCAAGAAGGATGAGTATGCAATAATGGTCGTTGGATTTAGCTGTAAAAAGATCATTGGCCACTTTAGTAAGAGCTGTTTCTGTGGAGTGTTTTGAGTGGAAGCCAGACTGGATCTGATGAAGCTAGGAGTTAGCAATAGCAGATAAATATTAGCTTAGTTCAACATGTATGTGTTGTTCAAGTAATTTACAGGGGTTGGACAAAATAATGGAAACTCCTTGAAAATCAACAAAATATATGTGAATATGGTGTAGATCCACGTTTTGTGGCAATTACAGCCTCAATTCTCTGAGGTACTGATTCATACAAATTGTGAATTGTTTCCAAAGGAATTTTAGCCCATTCTTCAGTTAAAACATCCTCCAGTTCTTTTAGAGACGATGGCGGTGGAAATCGACTTCTTGCTTGAATCTCTAATAACGACCATAAATGCTCAATAATGTTGAGGTCTGGGGATTGTGGTGGCCAGATGAGATGCTCAACTTCATTAGAATGTTCCTCATGCCATTCTTTAATCATTCTAGCTGTATGGATTGGGGCATTATCATCTTGAAAGATGGCATAGGATGAACTTGGTCGCCCAAAATTCCTAGATAGTCTCGGCTGTTAATTCTTCCATGAGGGGAAATCATTGGCCCGGCGGATTTCCAAGAAATAGCACCCCAGATGATCACAGAAACACCGCCATGTTTTACGGTTGGGAAAAGGCAGTCTGGATGAAACGCTTCTTTCGGCTGTCTCCAAACGTACACTCGGCCAGAGGTCGGAAATAAGGTAAACAATGATTCGTCAGAGAAAATCACATTTTCCACTGCTCGAGGGACCAATTCTGGTGGTTTCTACACCACTCTAAACGCTTTGAAACATTTGTCTTTGAGAGCAGAGGATTTCTAATTGCAGTTCTTACGTGGAATCCAGATTTGTGCAACAGTTTTTGTGGAAACTGGGTTCTGTAGGTGTTCATTCAGCTCTGCAGTGATTTTAGGAGCAGTGGTCTTGCAAGCTTTTCTAAGAATTCGATTTAGAGTCAGACCGTCTCTCTCAGACAACTTCGACTTTCGGCCACAACTGTGCTTTGTTGAGGAAGTTTTTCCTTCTCTTTCAAAGGCAGTCATTACTTTTGAGACAGTACCTCTTGAAATGCCAAGCATTCTGGCAGTTTCTGTTACAGTAGCGCCTGCTATACGAGCACCAATAATTTGGCCTCTTTGAAAGTCTGAGAGATCTGCCATTTTTATAAATTATAACCAACTTTGGTTTAACTATCTGTAAAAAACAATTATTTTAATTAAACTTATCAAGTAACAAAAATAATAAATGAAAAAAATTTAACATATGTCAAGTTTTGATTGCTTAAAACATGTTCAAAGATTATGATGCCAAAATGTTAGGTGTTTCCATTATTTTGTCCAACCCCTGTAGATGTGAATGGGAGAAGTGACACAGGGCAGTAGTTGGTAGCGCGGTGGGATCTAGAGATGGTTTTCAAGTAGTGGTGTCAAAGCCATTTTGAGTGAGGACGAAAGATGCCAGTGGGGAGGGATAGGTTAAATAGCGATGTTAGTACAGGGATGAAGGATGAGGATAGCTGTGGAATGATGGAGGGAATAGAATACAAAGAATAGGTGGTGAAATGGGATTTGGATATTAGAGCGGAGAGAGGACAGACAGAGAGTAGTCCAGAAGAGAGGTGTAGATGGAATATTGATAAGATGTGAAAATATCTTCTAGGAGAAAAAAGGAATTATATATGGGCTATAATGAAAAGGCAGGATTCACTGGTGAAGATCCTGATGCTGGGAAAGATCAAGGGCAAAGGAGGAGGATCATCTGCATAATTCCTCAATCTACCTATCAGGCTCAACTTTCCCTCCTCACCCCGCCCATCCACTAGTCCTATTGAACAGCTTTTGCTCCACCTGATGCCGATTGGCTGTTGTTTGAGAACTGTCAAGATGATTTTATCTATAAATGTAGCCACCGTCATATTGTTTTTTATTGATCTGAAGAGGCGTTCCTCCGTGAAACGTGTTACCTCTCTGCCCAATAAACTACCCTTTTTCTCCCAAGTGCTCCCCGTCCATCCTTGTTTAGAACCGCTGCATTACCTAGCAGCTGGTAGACGCTCTTCATCCCGCACAGTGGGAAGGGACACTCCCGCTGTACTACCACTCAGGGGAGTGCTGGTGTCTCTGCCGTACTGTCAGCCGTCTCCCCGACACCATTGAGCCTTGGAATCACGCAGCCAGTGACACGGACACCTGCTGCTGAAGACCCGCTGGCAAGCCTGGTCCCAGGCTACCTTAAAGGGGCACTATGGCGAAAAATTTTAAATATGTGCAAACATAAACAAATAAGAAGTACATTTTTTTTAAGAGTAAAATTAGCCATAAATTACTTTTCTCCTATGTTGCTGTCACTTACAGTAGGTAGTAGAAATCTGACAGAAGCGACAGGTTTTGGACTAGTCCATCTTTTCATGGGGGGATTCTCAGGGATTTATTTATTTTCAAAAGCACTTAGTGAATGCCAGTTGCTCTGTCCAACTGCCAAAAAAACTGTGTCGCTAGTATGGAAGCTGGCCAGCATCATTGTTGAAATCCATTTTAGGGAATATCTTTATAAAGAATAAAATCCTTGCTGAGAATCCCCTATGAAGAGATGGACTAGTCCAAAACCTGTCGCTTCTGTCAGATTTCTACTATCTACTGTAAGTGACAGCAACAAAGGAGAAAAGTCATTTATGGCTCATTTTACTCTCGAAAAAAACGTACTTCTTATTTGTCTATGTTTGCACATATTTTACATTTTACAATTTTTTCGCCATAGTGCCCCTTTAAAGGGGACAAAAGCTGTTATAGGCTGAACTCTGTGTCAGCCCACACTTACCAGGTGAGGGGGATATTTACATTTGGAGCAGCCAGGCAGGAGGCGTCCGTCGTGTTCGTTGATCATCATTATATAGAATGCCGTTACTGTAACGCATGTGATCGAGCACTTGTAAGAGATCGTTCCAGGATTTCCTATCAACGTATATGATTGATTTCTGCTTGAAGCCTGCAGAGGCGTAGCTATGGTTGGGCAACGGGGAGCACATTCCCCCGGGCGCAGCACTGTAAGGAGGTGCAGTCTGGGGTGGCTACCGGACCCCCAAGTGAGTAAAAGACAGCTCGCTGGCTGCCCGAAGTGCCCCTGCTTCTCTCCCTCCCTCTGCAGAGGAATGCCGAAGTTTTAACAGCAGCAGAACAAGGGGGGCACATCTGCCTAATTATAGGGGTACATCTGGCTATCAAAACGTGGGGAAGGGAGGCATATCTGGCTATCTAAAGGGGGGCATATTTGGCTAACTAAACGGGGTGGGAAGGGGGTCACATCTGGCTATCTAAACATCATTTGTACATTTGGCTCCACCCATGACCACACCCACATTCTGATGCATGGCTTTGCCCAATTTGTCCGGAGGGGGGTGCAAAAACTGTTTTTGTCACTGAAAAGCCTAGCTATGCCTCTGGAAGGCGGTCAAATCATCAATTGGGCATGTTTGTTGTGGCACCAATTTTCATCCGATTCAATAAAATTGTAAAATCGTGGGCTGTAAAATCGGTAGCTGTATGGCCACCTTTAGATGTCATTCTAATCCTCTGTCTATTATATAACAGCAAAATGCCTTGATAAACAGTGAATGAGATAACAGCATACATAATGCACCTGTAGGAAGGTCAGGATGAAATATTCAGCACTCTGGTGTCTCCTGTAGAGAGCTCTGAGGGTCTCAACAGAGATGTGACCCTGGTGTATATTGTCTGCACTGAATTGAGAGTTGTCTGTGCTGGTTCGGGGGCCTCTGCTCTGGGCTGGGGGGATGAGCTCATGCTGTCCGTGCTGGTTCGGGGGCCTCTGCCCTGGGCTGGGGGGTGAGCTCCTGCTGTCTGTGTGCTGGTTCGGGGGCCTCTGCCCTGGGCTGGGAGGAAGGGGGGGAAAGCTCATGCTGTCCGTGCTGGTTCGGGGGCCTCTGCCCTGGGCTGGGGGGTGAGCTCCTGCTGTCTATGTGCTGGTTCGGGGGCCTCTGCCCTGGGCTGGGAGGAAGGGGGGGAGGACAGCTCATGCTGTCCGTGCTGGTTCGGGGGCCTCTGCTCTGAGCTGGGGGGTGAGCTCATCCTGTCCGTGCTGGTTCGGGGGCCTCTGCCCTGGGCTGGGAGGAAGGGGGGGACAGCTCATGCTGTCCGTGCTGGTTCGGGGGCCTCTGCTCTGAGCTGGGGGGGAGGGCACTCAGAACAATGATGGAACACTCGGCTGGCAGCCGGAGAGGAAATGAGAAATGTTCCCACCGATTCTTGCCAAACGCTCACCATTCCCACACTGAGGGGAGACTGCCAGAGACACAACGCATCAGCTGCGCTCTGCATGATGTCATACAGGGCTGCATTGTGCCGTAACCCGTAGCAATCATTCCATGCTGTGGTGATTTCCAGGGACGTGACGTCGCTCAGCTGGGCGCTGGCAAGCGGACTGTGCAGACACTATCGCCAAATGTAACACCCAGGGCTGCCAAGCAGGTGATTATTGATGGTCCCAAGGGGGGCAGGGGTAAAGTAATTTGGGCCCAGGGATTAGCAGGCAGGCGTCTAAAGGCCCATACCCACTAAAAGATTTTACCAAACAATTTTGCGCAACCAACAATTTTTTTCACAATATCGTGCAACATAGTTCAATGAAAGTTCATTAAACGATGCTCAACGATGGCCAACTGTGTGCAATAATCGTTCAGTTTGGACAACTGTCATGATGGATCTAATCATAGACCGAGATACAGTAGTTCAATGTCGCGTTCGTGCCTGTCGTTTGTTCCTAAGGTTGTGAAAGATGGATCAGGGAACAATCGTTCGTTGCATCGTTTGCCACCGCATATCCGGCGATCTATCTTCCGCGGCCTTTGTGGTGCGTACTCAGCTTAAAGGGGAACTCCACTGAAAATAATGGAATTTAAAAAAAAGTGCTTAATTTTTTTAATAATTATTTATAAATGATTTAGTCAGTGTTTGCCCATTGTAAAATCTTTCCTCTCCCTGATTCACATTCTGACATTTATCACATGGTGACAGCTTTACTGCTGGCAGATGATGTCTGTGGAAAGAGATGATGCATTTTTGTCAGTTGGAAACAGCTGTTATTTCCCACAATGCAATACGGCTCCCACAGTGTGATGTCAGCACCCTGGTGCTGACATCACACCGTGGGAGGAGTTTCAACACAATATCAGCCATACAGAGCACACTGTTGATCCGTTTGAGAAAAGGAAAATATTTCTCACGGGAAAGGGGGTATCAGCTACTGATTGGGATTAAGTAGGGGCGTAACAATAGAACCTGCAAGGGATGCAGCCGCAGGGGAGCCCAGAAGCTGCAGAGGGCCCGGTAGGTGGAGAAGTTTCTTTTCCCTGTCCTGAGAGACTGACAACTAAGGGCACGGGGAGAAAAAGCTTTCTATTCTCTGCACAATTGTTCTAATGACTGTATCTGCTTAGCCACTGATAAGCAATCATGCAAAGTTTTGCAGGCAAAGATTTGTAGACAGTCCCTATTCAGTGCACAGCAGGCTTTTGTGTACAGTGCCCAGCCCCCAACCTCTCTACCTCTTCCCAAGTGCTGCCTGTTGTAGTGATGGTGGAAGAGTCTGCAGAGCCAGTTTTGCGCCATCGGAAGACAGGGTGAGTGTAATAAGCTGAGGCTGGGAGCACACTTCTCTGTCAGTTTTCTGTATGCGTTTTCTGCGGGGGGCAGGGGAAGACCGGGGGGAAGGGGACCCCATCCTAAGTCTCTCAGAGGGGCCCAGTGATTTCCAGTTACGCCACAGGGATCCTTGGTTACAGTTTCTCTTTAATAGAGGCATGTCGGTAATCGGGTGCCCAAGTGCTGAGCTGGGCAACCGATGTGGGTGTGTAGCAACCGATCGGTTACTACAGAGGCATAAATGGATTTGTAGCTCACCCTAGCAGCCGTTTAGGTGCTGGGATTACGAGGTTCAATTTAGGCACTTAGAGGTGGGGGTTAGGCATTGGTGGTGGTGGTGGGGGGGTTGATTTAGGCAATTAGTGGGTGGGTTTGTTGTTTGTTTGATTAGGGCTAGGCATTTGGTGGGAGCATGGCCGGATTTCTGGCAAGGCCTGTTGGCCATGGCCTAGGGCACCAGATAAACAAGGGGCGGCCTGCAGATAGTGGGCATTATTTGCAGGGCATTATTTGCAAGTGTCCAAACAAATGAAAGGGGCCAGGATAACTGCACTATTAGTACCATCTGGCATCTGCCTGTGCTGTGCTACAGGCAGCTGCAGTCCGTTAACCAAACGTTTGTGAACAGTGTGTGACTAGCAAAAAGTCAGACCTTGTCCAATGACATAGCAGCAGCTACAGGCAGTTACAGAAGGCCGGGTCTCACACACTTGGTGTGGGGGATGAAAGGACCAGGGGCAGCACCAGCAAATAGTACAGAATACAGAAGGCAGCTTTTCACAGTACCCATTTCTTAATTATTGATTGGCCAGCGCTGTTACCCTGGAGACAGCAGTGGGTACAGGACTCACTTTTACGTGTTGCTGACCCCACCCAATGTCCAGTTGTGAGCCACTTTTGACTGTGTGTGTGGTGGACAGCTCCCACCACGGCCATCACCTGTAGATCGCTTGATTGACCAGTTCCCCCGTGTGACGAGATTGATTCACGTCACGTTGCCATGGAGACCTCGGCACTAGCCGCAATAGAGGACACCAGCGGCCCAAAAGTTTTTGGGTGTGTGTGTGTGGAGAGAGGTGGTAGGATACGGTTTCGGTTGGGGCGGCTGGTAATAGTCGACCTTGGGCGGTAAGAAGTACAAATCCGGCCCTGGGTGGGAGGGTTTGGTTTAGGAACCAAAAATAGGGGGGGGGGGGGGGAGCAGTGGGAAGGGGGGTTAGGAATTTAGGCATTAGGTGGGGGGTTCGGTTTAGGCACTTAGAAGAGAGCTTTTTAGTAAGAATGGGAGGCGGGGGGAATCGGGCCTTGAATTTTGCCGTGCATGGATTGGTCTAACAAGGCCCCAGCAGGGCTGTATTTAGGGTTGGGGCTCCCCTAGGCACCCCAAACCTATGGCGCCCCCCCAGGAGAATGTTGGCGGCGCGCGAAGCGCGCCGCGGCGAAAAATGGGCGTGGCCACAGAATGCAGTGGGCGTGCCCATAACATAGTGGGTGTGGCCAATTAAAATATCCTAGTAAGAGTGCAGCCCAAAGTCAGTGGGACCATGGTTTCTCCCTGGGTATAAGTAAAGTGACCTTAAAAAAGCAAGTAGGAAATGTTCCCCCCTCCCCAAACCCCCCCCACACCCACACACACACACACACACACACACATTAGCCAGTGTTCTCTCGCACAAAATAGTGGTAGGTATTAGTGTGAGCTCCCCTGAGAAAAGTCAGTAACATGACTATGTTCTCTGCAAAGTGCTGCAGAAGATGCCAGTGCTATATAAATACATAATAATATGGTAGGACATTAGACTATGGGAGAATTAGATTGTAAGCTCCTCAGAGGATTGTTAGTGACATGACTACGTACTCCGTGAAGTACTGCTAAAGATGTAAGTGCAATATAGTACAGTGGTATGGCAGCATGATGGCGTAGTGGTTAGCACTCTCGCCTTGCAGCGCTGGGTTCCTGGTTCGAATCCTAGCCAGGTCAACATCTGCAAGGAGTTTGTATGTTCTCCCTTTGTCTGTGTGGGTTTCCTTAAGACACTCTGGTTTCCTCCCACATCCCAACAACATACGATACAGATAAGTATAATGTTAATTGGCTTCCCCTAAAAATTGGCCCTAGACTACGATACATACATAGACATATGACTATGGTAGGGATTAGATTGTGAGCCCCTCTGTGGGACAGTTATATGACAAACCAATACATACTCTGTACAGCGCTGCGTAATATGTTGGCGCTATATAAATAATTAGTATAAGTACAGTAGCCAGGTCTATAGGTGTCCAAATGTAGACATACTATAGGTGTCCCCAGTATAGATATCCAGGTCTATAGGTATCCCCAGTTTAGGTAGTAGTCAGGGGCGTAACTAGAAATCACTGGGCCCCCTTGCGAGAATTTGGATGCCCCCCCATAGGTGCCAAATAATCATAATGGGGCAGCGTTTCACCATAAAATAATCGTAATGTGTGCAGCATTTCAGCAGAGAATAATCACGAGTGCAACATTTCAGCAAAGAATAATCGCAATGTGGGCAACATTTCACCAGAAAATAATCGCAATGTGGGCAACATTTCAGCAAAGAATAATCGCAATGATTGCAACATTTCAGCAAAGAATAATCGCATTGGGCTCTATTCTCAAAGAGCCAAAAGTACCGCAAAATTTTACCGGTAAATTCCCGCCAGCGGTAAACTCCGCATTTTTTTAGCATTCACTAACATTTTCCGCATGTTTGCCGCATGCGGGAAAAAAGATGCGGAAACAGGCATTATTCATGCGGGAATCATGCGGTAAAAAGGTCGCATGAAAAAGTGTTTAAAAAAAAAAAGTTAAAGTCCACCAAGCACAGCCCTTAAGCCTCCACACTTCATTAAAGTCAATGGGATGCGGAATATATCACCTACTTCTTGTAGGTGATAAAAATTCGGTAATTAACGAAGAAAAGATGCGCCTGAACATCTTTGAGAATTGATCTTTTATTGCGGAAAATACCGACTTTTGCGGAAATTTTACCGCATGAATCCCGCACTTTTATCACACTTTTTCCGCATGCGGAAAAAACATGCGGAACATTTTGAGAATCCCAACTTGCCGGTATTTTGGGTGCAAACTTCCCGCATGTACTTTACCGCATGCGGAAACTCATTGAGAATAGAGCCCAATGTGGGCAACATTTCACCAGAAAATAATCGCAATGAGTGCAACATTTCAGCAAAGAATAATCGCAATGTGGGCAACATTTCACCAGAAAATAATCGCAATGAGTGCAACATTTCAGCAAAGAATAATCGCAATGTGGGCAACATTTCACCAGAAAATAATCGCAATGTGGGCAACATTTCAGCAAAGAATAATCGCAATGATTGCAACATTTCAGCAAAGAATAATCGCAATGTGGGCAACATTTCACCAGAAAATAATCGCAATGAGTGCAACATTTCAGCAAAGAATAATCGCAATGTGGGCAACATTTCACCAGAAAATAATCGCAATGTGGGCAACATTTCACCAGAAAATAATCGCAATGAGTGCAACATTTCAGCAGAGAATAATTGCAATGTGGGCAACATTTCACCAGAAAATAATCGCAATGTGGGCAACATTGCACCAGAAAATAATCGCAATGAGTGCAACATTTCAGCAGAGAATAATTGCAATGTGGGCAACATTTCACCAGAAAATAATCGCAATGTGGGCAACATTGCACCAGAAAATAATCGCAATGTGGGCAACATTGCACCAGAAAATAATCGCAATGAGTGCAACATTTCAGCAGAGAATAATTGCAATGTGGGCAACATTTCACCAGAAAATAATCACAATGTGGGCAGCATTTCAGCAGTAAATCACACAGTGGGCAGCATAACACCAGTGGGCTGGCTGAGTACCTGGCTGGGTGAGCGGGTAGTGGGCTGGCTGGGTAGCTGGGTGAGCAAGCAGTGGGCTGGCTGAGTAATTAATTGCAGTATTTGTATAGCGCCTTTCTCCTGTTGGACTCAAAGCACTTGCGAGGCAGCCACTAGAGCGCACTCAGTAGGCAGTAGCAGTGTTAAGGAGACTTGCCCAAGAAACTTCTTACTGAATAGGTGCTGGCTTACTGAACAGGCAGAGCCGAGATTTGAACCAAGGTCTCCTGTGTCCGAGGCAGAGCCCTTAACCATTACACTTTCCAGCCACTGCCTGGCTAAGCGAGCGGGCAGTGGGCTGGGTACCTGGCTGGGCAGCGGGCTGGCTGGGTACTTGGCTGGGCATGCGGGCTGGCTGGGTACCTGGCTGGCCATGCGGGCTGGCTGGGTACCTGGCTGGCCATGCGGGCTGGCTGGGTACCTGGCTGGCCATGCGGGCTGGCTGGGTACCTGGCTGGCCATGCGGGCTGGCTGGGTACCTGGCTGGCCATGCGGGCTGGCTGGGTACCTGGCTGGCCATGCGGGCTGGCTGGGTACCTGGCTGGCCATGCGGGCTGGCTGGGTACCTGGCTGGCCATGCGGGCTGGCTGGGTACCTGGCTGGCCATGCGGGCTGGCTGGGTACCTGGCTGGCCATGCGGGCTGGCTGGGTACCTGGCTGGCCATGCGGGCTGGCTGGGTACCTGGCTGGGCAGCGGGCTGGCTGGGTACCTGGCTGGGCATGCTGGCTGGCTGGGTACCTGGCTGGGCATGCGGGCTGGCTGGGTACCTGGCTGGGCATGCGGGCTGGCTGGGTACCTGGCTGGGCATGCGGGCTGGCTGGGTACCTGGCTGGGCATGCGGGCTGGCTGGGTACCTGGCTGGGCATGCGGGCTGGCTGGGTACCTGGCTGGGCATGCGGGCTGGCTGGGTACCTGGCTGGGCAGCGGGCTGGCTGGGTACCTGGCTGGGCAGCGGGCTGGCTGGGTACCTGGCTGGGCATGCGGGCTGGCTGGGTACCTGGCTGGGCATGCTGGCTGGCTGGGTACCTGGCTGGGCATGCTGGCTGGCTGGGTACCTGGCTTAGCATGCGGGCTGGCTGGGTACCTGGCTGGGCATGCGGGCTGGCTGGGTACCTGGCTGGGCATGCGGGCTGGCTGGGTACCTGGCTGGGCATGCGGGTTGGCTGGGTACCTGGCTGGCCATGCGGGCTGGCTGGGTACCTGGCTGGCCATGCGGGCTGGCTGGGTACCTGGCTGGCCATGCGGGCTGGCTGGGTACCTGGCTGGCCATGCGGGCTGGCTGGGTACCTGGCTGGCCATGCGGGCTGGCTGGGTACCTGGCTGGCCATGCGGGCTGGCTGGGCAGCGTGCTGGCTGGGTACCTGGCTGGGCATGCTGGCTGGCTGGGTACCTGGCTGGGCATGCGGGCTGGCTGGGTACCTGGCTGGGCATGCGGGCTGGCTGGGTACCTGGCTGGCCATGCGGGCTGGCTGGGTACCTGGCTGGCCATGCGGGCTGGCTGGGTACCTGGCTGGCCATGCGGGCTGGCTGGGTACCTGGCTGGCCATGCGGGCTGGCTGGGTACCTGGCTGGCCATGCGGGCTGGCTGGGTACCTGGCTGGCCATGCGGGCTGGCTGGGTACCTGGCTGGCCATGCGGGCTGGCTGGGTACCTGGCTGGCCATGCGGGCTGGCTGGGTACCTGGCTGGCCATGCGGGCTGGCTGGGCAGCGTGCTGGCTGGGTACCTGGCTGGGCAGCGGGCTGGCTGGGTACCTGGCTGGGCAGCGGGCTGGCTGGGTACCTGGCTGGGCATGCTGGCTGGCTGGGTACCTGGCTGGGCATGCTGGCTGGCTGGGTACCTGGCTGGGCATGCTGGCTGGCTGGGTACCTGGCTGGGCATGCTGGCTGGCTGGGTACCTGGCTGGGCATGCTGGCTGGGTACCTGGCTGGGCATGCTGGCTGGCTGGGTACCTGGCTGGGCATGCTGGCTGGCTGGGTACCTGGCTGGGAAGCGGGCTGGCTGGGTACCTGGCTGGGCATGCGGGCTGGCTGGGTACCTGGCTGGGCAGCAGGCTGGCTGGGAAGCGGGCTGGCTGGGTACCTGGCTGGGCAGCGGGCTGGCTGGGTACCTGGCTGGGCATGCGGGCTGGCTGGGTACCTGGCTGGCCATGCGGGCTGGCTGGGTACCTGGCTGGCCATGCGGGCTGGCTGGGCAGCGTGCTGGCTGGGTACCTGGCTGGGCATGCTGGCTGGCTGGGTACCTGGCTGGGCATGCGGGCTGGCTGGGTACCTGGCTGGGCATGCGGGCTGGCTGGGTACCTGGCTGGCCATGCGGGCTGGCTGGGTACCTGGCTGGCCATGCGGGCTGGCTGGGTACCTGGCTGGCCATGCGGGCTGGCTGGGTACCTGGCTGGCCATGCGGGCTGGCTGGGTACCTGGCTGGCCATGCGGGCTGGCTGGGTACCTGGCTGGCCATGCGGGCTGGCTGGGTACCTGGCTGGACATGCGGGCTGGCTGGGTACCTGGCTGGCCATGCGGGCTGGCTGGGTACCTGGCTGGCCATGCGGGCTGGCTGGGTACCTGGCTGGCCATGCGGGCTGGCTGGGCAGCGTGCTGGCTGGGTACCTGGCTGGGCAGCGGGCTGGCTGGGTACCTGGCTGGGCAGCGGGCTGGCTGGGTACCTGGCTGGGCATGCTGGCTGGCTGGGTACCTGGCTGGGCATGCTGGCTGGCTGGGTACCTGGCTGGGCATGCTGGCTGGCTGGGTACCTGGCTGGGCATGCTGGCTGGCTGGGTACCTGGCTGGGCATGCTGGCTGGGTACCTGGCTGGGCATGCTGGCTGGCTGGGTACCTGGCTGGGCATGCTGGCTGGCTGGGTACCTGGCTGGGAAGCGGGCTGGCTGGGTACCTGGCTGGGCATGCGGGCTGGCTGGGTACCTGGCTGGGCAGCAGGCTGGCTGGGAAGCGGGCTGGCTGGGTACCTGGCTGGGCAGCGGGCTGGCTGGGTACCTGGCTGGGCATGCGGGCTGGCTGGGTACCTGGCTGGGCAGCGGGCTGGCTGGGTACCTGGCTGGGCAGCGGGCTGGCTGGGTACCTGGCTGGGCAGCGGGCTGGCTGGGTACCTGGCTGGGCAGCGGGCTGGCTGGGTACCTGGCTGGGCAGCGGGCTGGCTGGGTACCTGGCTGGGCAGCGGGCTGGCTGGGTACCTGGCTGGGCAGCGGGCTGGCTGGGTACCTGGCTGGGCATGCGGGCTGGCTGGGTACCTGGCTGGGCATGCGGGCTGGCTGGGTACCTGGCTGGGCAGCGGGCTGGCTGGGTACCTGGCTGGGCAGCAGGCTGGCTGGGTACCTGGCTGGGCAGCGGGCTGGCTGGGTACCTGGCTGGGCAGCGGGCTGGCTGGGTACCTGGCTGGGCAGCGGGCTGGCTGGGTACCTGGCTGGGCAGCAGGCTGGCTGGGTACCTGGCTGGGCAGCAGGCTGGCTGGGTACCTGGCTGGGCATGCGGGCTGGCTGGGTACCTGGCTGGGCATGCGGGCTGGCTGGGTACCTGGCTGGGCAGCGGGCTGGCTGGGTACCTGGCTGGGCAGCAGGCTGGCTGGGTACCTGGCTGGGCAGCGGGCTGGCTGGGTACCTGGCTGGGCAGCGGGCTGGCTGGGTACCTGGCTGGGCAGCGGGCTGGCTGGGTACCTGGCTGGGCAGCAGGCTGGCTGGGTACCTGGCTGGGCATGCGGGCTGGCTGGGTACCTGGCTGGGCAGCGGGCTGGCTGGGTACCTGGCTGGGCAGCGGGCTGGCTGGGTACCTGGCTGGGCAGCGGGCTGGCTGGGTACCTGGCTGGGCAGCGGGCTGGCTGGGTACCTGGCTGGGCATGCGGGCTGGCTGGGTACCTGGCTGGGCATGCGGGCTGGCTGGGTACCTACCTGGCTGGGCGAGCTGGCTCCTGGCTGGGTAGCTGGGCTGCAGTTGCCAGCGGCTCCTTGCAGCGGCTCCTTCGCGTGTCTCCCGGGCTCCTGCCCTCCAGCAGAGTGGCAGCTGTTGGCCAGGCCCAGGACGAGATCCTTAACTCTGCATGCCCCCTCCTGGTCTAGTGACGTCACTAGACCAGGCGGCGGCATGCAGAGTTAAGGATTATGTCCTGGCCGGCCGCAGCCACTCTGCTGGAGGGCGGGGGTGAGCGAGCTCCCCTTATCTGTAAGTGCCCTCTCCGCCGCTCGCCCCCCCCCCCCCCCCCCCCCGCTCAGCAAAAAAAAAAAAATTAAAAATTTTTTTTATGAATAGAAAAAAAAAAAAAATAAAAAAAAAAATAAATGAACTATAGGTGGCCGCCCCCCCCGAGGACCCGCCCATGGCACCGGCCCACGGGTGCCTCTTAGTAGATACGGCCCTGGGCCCCAGAGGTGTACTTTGTCAGGGGCCCACTAACAGATGATGCGTCCACCTCTTGCTTTTTATCTGGTAAACAAGTAATAAGGATGCTAACCAGGCAATCCAAAAGTTAAAATCACTATTACTTTTCTTGTTGATAAATGATCATTCCCCAGTTTACCTGACACTTATTTGGTACACACAAAATTTGGTACAGAAAAAGGAAGTTGCAGGGCATGCTGGGTTGTGTCTTATTTTGCTTCTCTACTTCCCCTCAGACTTAACCAATGCAGCCTAATTGGCTGAAGCCTCTTTCTCTCCTGATTTCCCCTCCCACTCCTCTGTTCCTCTCTGATTGGCCAATATTTCTCATGCTGAGACAATGCATTCTCTATAGTGAAGGGCGGGCAATGCATACACAATCAGGCAGAGGAAGTAAGGGAGGAAATGACATCAAGATTGGCTTCAAAATAGCCACAGTTAAAATGGGAAATGCTAAGAAGGATTTTCTCTTTTTTTACTGTAGAAAAATCACTAAAATCAAAAGGTGGTCAGTGCTATACATCTGTTATGTAAGTAAAGCAAGTATTTATTTACTTATATATGTGTTTTTTTTCTGAGATAGTATGGCTGACAGCTCCTCTTTAAAGAGGCGGAATGTAGTGCCTTCCCCCCACACACATTTCTCTTCTCACAAAGCACTTCATTTATAAACTGCTAAAATTCCGGTTCCATAGTCCGTATTTTCCAGCTTCCTGCTTGCTAGCCAGTGAAGAGAACCGGTCACGTCTTCCTGTTTTTGTTCTGTGCTAACACTGAGTGATTCCCCGCACTGCGCCCCTCCTCCGCTTTTTATATTCTGATTGGGCAATAAAGATGGTCAGTGAGATGCAGATCATTCCGAGTTGATGCAGAATTATCAAAAAGATGATCATGACAGCCGGGTAACTGGCATTGTTTATAAGGGAATGAAAAAGACACCCTCCGTATTCCTCTCACTTCAGGTTCCATTTTAATTTTATCTAAAATCGAATCAAAATCAGGTGTAGTAATATTGATCACTTCTAACCAATACATTTTCAGGTGGAGAGTGATTGATCGCTTGCCACATTGAACTGTTGAGGTAGGCACACATCAGGTGACTTGGTGACCGATCGACTATCTGATTTGATAATTATAATCGAATCGGATGAAAAGCGGTGCCACCAAAAGCATGACCGACTGGCAATGCGACCAATTTCAGGACGAAAATTGGTCACATTGTTGATCGCACATGCTGCAAGATGTTTGGCTGACATGCTTGGTCGGGTGCGCGGCAGTAACTGCGTGCAATTTTGGGATAATCAACGAATGCAGCAAAACCCCCCGGGGCTGCTCCCCCAATGTTAAATGTCCCCCTGGTGCCCAGTGCAAGGTATACATTACCTGTCTGCGGTCTCCGCTTGTCCCTCCGCTGGCTCCGGGCGCACTCTTTGCTCCATACATGCACGCCGAGTGGTTTCCTAGTAAGGGTGCGTGTGTGACGTCAGGCGTCATACACGCGGCAACGTTACTAGGCAACACTGGCACGCGTCCGGAGCCAGCGGGGACAAGCGGAGGCCGCGGACAGGTAATGTATACCTTGCACTAGGCACCAGGGGGGATATTTAACATTAAGGGGACAGCGGCGGATGCGGCATCACAAGGCTGATTCCGGATTGATTTCGGCATGAAATTGATCGGGAATTGCCCTGTGGTGTATGGGCATCTGACAGAGCTCTCTCTTATCAGATTCGATCATAGAGATTTGTCTCTTTGTCCAATCTGCTCGTATAGGTACCTTTAAGGTGCCCATACATCAGATGATGTATGGGCAGATTGACCAAGAGACAGAACTCTCTCTGATCGGAGGGGGATCTGTTGGGCACCATAAATCGCAGGCCGATTCCCAATCAATTCCAGCATGACATTTTTGGGGAATGGGCCTTATGACGTTGCCTCGTCACCTTGCCACCCCTGGCCACTGCGCCCCCCCCCCCACATGTACCCCCGGTGCTCTGTGTAATTAAATTATACTTTATCTGTTGCCGCCTGCTTCTGTCTCCGCACTCCTTTTGAATTTGAGCCCCACATGGTTGCCAGCGATTTGTATTATAGCGTGTGTAACATCACTTGCGCCCCGTGTGCTATAACGAAATGCACCAGCAACCACGTGGGGTGCAAATACGGAAGGGGTGAGGAGACAGCAGCGGACAGCAAATGGTAAAGTATAACTGCATGGGGCACATTTTACACTGGAGGGCAGGCAGGGGTTTGCTTTGCGTTCATTCGTGATTATCACACACGATTATCGCCACACACCCAATCGAGCATGTCGGCCCGACATCCTGAAGCATGCCTGATCGATACATACAACCAATCTTGCCCCAAAATCGGTCGCATCGTCAATTGGGCATGCTTTTGGTGGCACAGAGTTTCATCAGATTTGATAATAATTATCTAATCAGATGGTCGATCAGCAGCCAAATCAATAGAGGTATGGGCACCTTTATAGACTCATGTCTAGCTAGCATGACAGGCTACTGACAGAAAAAGAGAGTCTATTGCTTGCAATTAGATAACCCTTGCCTGAGTGAGAAAAGGGGAAGTAAAACATCGTTGTGAAGTAGTAGTTGCTCATGCCTGCGTACTGATATAATGACCCATATGGGCAGGGTTCTCTCACCCATTGTACCTTGTTATTGCTGTATCTCCCTTGCTGATCATCTCTATGTACATTGTACAAGGTGTGCAGATATTATCTGTATTGCCCTCGTTTGTCCATGATGTAACTTTGTATGTTTGTATTGTACACCATTTGAACAGCACTGCAGGAGAAGACCGGGTCATAGAAATTAATAATTGAATTATATAATAAGATTATGTAAAAATAATAGGTGTGTAGATGATGATCAGGCGCTAATGGGATGAATCACACAGAGCTAATCCCTACAACATACATATTTCATACAGATCACATGGAGCAGAGTACAGTCAGTAGAGTGACCCCCCCTCCCCCCCCCCCCCTCTGCTGATAATCAGCTGATTGCCTTCCAGGTGTTTTGTGGCTTCAGGTCTAGACAGACTCCTGACAGCACATCGACTCAGTGATCCCCCCCATGCTGCTGACTCTGCACACCTGGTCGCCTGCAGATCTGATTGTCAGCTCTGCGCACAGACACAACCCCACCCACTCTGACAATAGCTCCATTGTCTGCCTGTCCATATACTGACCACACAATTTACAATCTGGTTGTATGATCCGTGTGCAGTCTTACCACATCTGTGCAGTAGGAAGAGCGTCTGGTGATACTATATCTTGTTTGTGCCAACCACGCACTATGCAGCTGTTGATAAGATTATAATGTCGGACTGTAAGCTCTGTGACCAGACTTAAGGTGTCCATTAATGGTACAATTTTTCACTAAATGCCATCTTTCGATGCAATCTGAATGATCGAAACTAAACTGAAGGTAATTATCGATTGTTCACATTTACTAAAATTCAATCACAAAATCCAACTTTCAGATCGATTTTATCCTATGAGGCAATCGACCAAAGAATCGTTTCTCATCGACTGCCTTCATAAAAAGTGAATTTTACATACAAATCGATCATTCAAATTGCATCGACAGATTTGCATTCACATTTAGTGAAACAATTGTAACGTTAATGGGCACCTTTAAAGTGGAACTGAAGTAAGAGGTATACGGAGGCTGCCATATTTATTTCCTTTTAATCAATAATAGTTGCCTGGCAGCCCTGCTGGTCTATTTCTCTGCAGTAGTATCAGAATAACACCAGAAACAAGCATGCAGCTAGTCTTGTCAGATCTGACTTTAAAGTCTGAAACACCTGATCTGCTGCATGCTTGTTCAGGGGCTATGGCTAATAGTATTAGAGGCAGAGGATCAGCAGGGCTGCCAGGCAATTGGTATTGATTAAAAGAAAATAAATATGGCAGCCTCAGTATACCTCTTACTTCAGTTCCACTTTAAAGGGATACTTAAAGTGTACCTGTGATTATCAACGATTATCCTATATTTATGCTTACCTGGGTCTTCCTCCTGCCCCATGTGCTCCATGGAGCCCCTTGCCATCCTCCGCGGCCTCTCCGTTCTGCCGCTATCTGGTCCGGTAATCCGGCCAGTCGTGCCCCTGCAGTGCATGCACAGCTTGGCCGCACATGCTCCCCGTCGTGCTCCGGCACTTGGGTGCTTTCTGCGCCTGCGCAGTACTGCTCCTGGCAGAGGGACGACAGACGCGCGTCGAGCATGCGCTGCAGAGCTTGACCGGCCCGATTACCGGACCAGATAGCAGCAGAAGGGAGGGGCCGAGGAAGACCGCGAGCACATGGGGCATCCTGTATAGCTACAGGATAGTCATTGATCTCAGGCTCCCTTTGCCGATCGGCTATTTGCAATTGCCACTGTTATTGGCCTGAGGAAGCGGACTTAGAACCGCGAAACGTGTTGCCTGTGCTAAATAAATATTTCTTTGTTTATACAAAGATCTCTTCATTGAGGCAATATGACAGCCTCCATATACCTCTCACTACAGTTCTCCTTTAAAATGAAATAAATATGGCCGCCTCCATATCCCTCTCACTTCAGGTGTCCTTTAATGACGGTTTTCACATAGGAGGAATTTTGTGACGGTGACTGTACGTGAATGGGGGTGATTTTACCAGTCGCCCCGTGTTAGATTGCAGCGAGTAAGATGTAGAAATTCGCAGACACGCAGAATGGGGGCTAATCTACCATGACAGGTCCTTACTAAGCTCCTTATCTCCGAGGATTAATTAGGGACTCCCCCACCTCCAATACTGGGTGGATTATTGCACTGGAATTCTGCTAATTGCCTTAAGAAAATAAAAGGGAGTGAGCAGGCGATGGAGAGTCAGTGACCCCCGATCCAGGGTGGGGGGATTTCACCAGATCACGTTGCTGATAATCCGCATGGATTAGAGTAATGGCGGTCCTATTCCCATCCTCGGGGGCTGCTCGGGGTTGGGGGGCAAGCAAGGCCTTTCTGCTGAGTAAAGGGAATTTTGTTCTCAAATCACTTCCATCTGTTAATTGCGGTAATTCTGACAATGGGGAGGTCGGGGTGAAAAGGCACCGCAGGAGTGTTTTCTGGGAACGTTTGTGAAACATTCTCAGCCAGGAACATCCCACTCCTCACAACACTGTGACTATCACAGCACTTGTATTTACTACAGACAGGCAGTAAAGAGGCTGAGGGGAGAGCACTTTCACCTTGCAGTGCTGGGTCCCTCGGTCAAATCCAGGCCAGTCCAGGACACCAGGGCCAGGCCGAGGCAGAGGCGAGAGAGGCTCCGGCCTCAGGGCGCAGTGTAGAAGGGGGCGGACAACTCACTCAGCTATCATTCCCCTATTGTGTTTAAAGCAGAGATAAATAAGAAAAGGGGATACATGGCAGGGACTGCAAGCCATATAACTAGAGATTAGATCTAATAGCAATCAGTGTGTGACACCTGGGGTGGGAGGCGTACTTTCGTGTCTCAGCCTTGGGTGCTGGATGGGACCTTGTCCCGGCTCTGCAGGACACTATCTGTATAGAGGTTGGATGTTCTCCCTGTGATTTGTGGGTTTGCTAGTATTCTGGTTTCCTCCTACATCCTCAAAACACACACATACGTATAAATATCCTCCCAAAACTGGCCTTAGTGAACAAAAGGGTCTCTGATAGGGATTCGATTGTAAGCTCCTCTAAGGACAGTTAGCTGGGTAGTATTCTGGGTAAAATAAACCTGAGACGAGAAAAAAGAATGCTTGGTGAAATTTGCCTTCTTAAAACAGGAGGAAATTTGCAATAATTCAGCTATAAGTGAACATTTGTGGTTACCCACAATGCACCACTACTGAATATGCAAATTATCCCCTTTCACCCCTGTAAGCAAGGCTAGCATCCAGAACCGCTGGTGTATAGCAAGTCTATAGCTCTAAATATTACACAGCCACACCAACTACACATGCAGAATCTGTTTCAGGCTTTTGGCCCTAATCAGTACATGGCAGGGATTGATATGGCTGTATGGGATAGGGGCTTGGACCAGTACAACAGAGTAACCAAGCAGCTCAGGGTGAACCAAACCACCAGGAATGTATAGGGGGATAAAAGAGACCAAAAAGCCCTCCTACTAATAAGCAATGCTTGGTGAAATTTTCCTTCTTAAAACAGAAGGAAAGATTTGAGATTTACCCAAGCTTCCTCCAGCCCCATAAGCACCACTGAGTCCCTCGCCATCCTCCTGACTGCCTCCGTTTTCCGGCTATTGGCTGGCACAACTGAGCAAGATTACCAGGACCCATAGCCGAAGAACGGAGGGACTCAGCGGTGCTTATGGGGCTAGAGGAAGACCAGGGTTCAAATCTCGGCTCTTTCTGTTTAGTAAGCCAGTACCTATTCAGTGCGGAGACCTTGGGCAAGATTCCCTAACACTGCTACTGCCTATAAAGCGTGTCCTAGCCAGCACCTATTCAGTAGGAGACCTTAGGCAAGTCTCCCTAACACTGCTACTGCCTATAGAGCGCGTCCTAGTGGCTGCAGCTCTGGCGCTTTGAGTCCAACAGCAGAAAAGCGCAATATAAATGTTATTTGTCTTGTCGTTGTCTAGTGGCTGCAGCCTTCTGAGTGGCTCTCTGAGTCCGTCTTGTCATGACTATGTACTCTTTAAAGTGCTACAGAATATGTATATATATATATATATATATATATATATATATATATATTACACCACATAATAATATGGTAGGACATTATTCTTCGACTATGGCAGGTATTAGACTGTGAGCTCATCTGAGGACAGTCAGTGACATGACTATGTGTTCTGTAATGCGCTGCAGGAGATGTCAGTACTATATAAATACATAATAATATGGTTGGGCATTAGACTATAACTATGGTAGGATATAGATTGTGAGCTCCTCTGAGGACAGTCAGTGGCATGACTATGTATTTTGTAAAGTGCTGCAGAAGATGTCAGCACTATATAAATACATAATAATATGGTAGGGCATTGGACTCCGACTATAGTAGAGATTAGACTGCGAGCTCCTCTGAGGACAGCCAGTTACATGACTATGTACTCTGTAAAATGCTGCAGAAGATGTCAGTGCTATATAAATACATAATAATATGATAGGGCATTAGACTATGACTATAGTAGAGATTAGATTGTGGGCTCCTCTGAGGACAGTTAGTGACTTGACTATGTACTCCCTAATGTGCTGCAGAAGATGTCAGTGCTATATAAACACACAATAATAAATCAGATCGGTCTTCTTATCTAAACTCCCATTTTTACTGGAACCAAATGTAAAACTTTGAAACTGCAGATTAGACTGTCAGTTCTAATGTTCCTTTTACTGTAAAGGGGCCCATACACTGGTCGATTTCAGCGTTCGATTGAATCAATCGCAAACCTATGCACGATCAAACGGCTGATCATTTTGATCTGTCAAGATGGAAAATCTAGGTTGATCTGCTGCTAGCAGCAGATCGATGGCCCATAGAGCTGCATTTGATCTACTGGTGCAGTAATACCTTAAAGGTGCCCATACACTGAGCCGATTACCGGCCGATCGATCGTTTTGCGGCCGATTTAGATTGATTTCAATCGATCTGACATGCTGGAGAATCTAGGTTGATCTGTTGAGATTGCTTATCATTTTGCATTGGACCTAATGGAGATCGATTTTCCATAGATTTCATACTGAAATCTATTGGAAATCTGTTCCTAGTAAAAAATGTTCCTAAACACATCAGATAGATCTGAAATCTATCTGATGATCTATCTGCTGCTAATCTAGGCCTGCTTAAAGGTGGCCACACACCATACAATTTTTTAAATATCTGTTCAATTTAAGAATTGCAATCAATTTTTCTAACTGATTGTAACGTTTCAAAAATATGACCAATGTACCACAAACCCATGTTCAATTTTTCCCCAATTATGATAAAAATGATTGGAAACTCTGACAAAATTGCTGGGGTGTGTATATTAATGAATTGACAATCTAACACACACCATAGAACATCACATAGAAAGATTGAAGAAAAATATCTGGCATTCCGGATCGCTAAAAAGCAAAGAAAACGGGATATCCGATCGGATTTTTCAGTCAAATGAAAAAAAAAAGCTTTAGATTTTTTTGGGAGATCCGATCGTTTTTATCGAATTGCCGTAAAATCGGATCATTTTATTGTATCATGTGTGGCCACCTTAAGATTGATTTTCAATAGATTTCCAATAGATTTCATTCTGAAATCTATTGGAAATCTGTTCCTACTTTGTAGCACGCATCAGATAGATTCCGGTCAGATTCAACCTGACAGGCATCTGACAGAAATCTGATAGTGGAATCTGCAAATCAGTGTATGGCCACCTTACAAGCCTGTCAAGATACAGTTGCCGCGTCGACCAAACCAAAACTAGCTGGTGGCAGGAGAACGGAGGATCATGGAGGACCGGCGCGGGACAGGAAGGCTGCAAGGGCTGGCAGAAGCCCCAGGTAAGCGTGTTTTTTAACTGTTCAGTACTGCTTTAGTAGCACATAGGCCCTGCGTGCCGCCAACCATCCCTCTCACCCAGGCTTCCGCTTCTTCAGTTGGCTTGGCTCCGGTCCATCTCCACCAGGACCGCAAGACAGCTTCTTCCCCTCAGCCATCAACTCTCTGAACTCCATAAACTCTCTAATATTGACTCCTTGCCCCCCTCAAGGTGATCAACCGTCCCTAATAAGCTGTAATCAATAGGACATGATTGCACTGCTGCACATTTTTGTGGTCTAAGTCTGTGTTAATGTTCTGTGTTTAAACTGCTGTATTTGTATGCATGTCCTATTTTATGCTAGCCCTGAACATGCCAAGCTTGCCAAAAAAAAAAAAATGATTCAGATTCTGAAATGAGTTGGGTGGATTGGATTGGTTATACAAGGCTGCCCTCCAGTGGTTGCGCTAGGTATTACACTTCACCCTCTGGAATTTCCAGTTTAATCTGGAGTTGTGCAGCATGGAAATTCCAGTTTGTCCCCCATCCTGTGAAGTGGCAAGCACTGAACTGCACAGTTACAAGCGACAGAGTATATTGAGTATAGGAAGAGAGGGGTGAGGTCCTAGGCAAAGGCGGCAGCTTTGGCTCATTCTGATTGTCCTTTTGATGAACTAGGGTGCGAGACAGGACAGAGAAAGTGGGAGTTGGGCCCCCTGACTCGCACTAGGCCCCAGGCACCTGCATCAGTTGCCTTGTGGATGATGCTGCTATGGTGGGGGGAGGGGAGCCTCTGGAGGATCCAGGGACAGGTACATTCATTATCGTCATGGGCAATTTCAGCACAAGGTGAAACCTAAAGATGGCTCATGCACTAACTCCTGCCCGGGCGTTAATTACTACTCCCCCTCCGAGTTGTAGCAACTCTGGTGAGATGCGGAATTCGGACACCAGCTATTGCCGCCAGCTGAATTACCTTTTGTTTTAGCTAATTTGTGAGGCACCCTGCTGAAACTCCAGGCTCCAAAATAGCTACACAGCGCTGGCACCGGAATGATCGACGCAGCGTTATGCCGAAATCAGCTACCTCACCGGGGGATCTAACATTTACTTTGGAGAAACTTCCAGGTTTGCTTTAAGTTTGGAGAAAGTGAGGATGATTGATGGGAGTTTATTTCATGGCGGGATAATAATATCACTGCTGGGATTAGATGAAACAGTAGTCGTGTTTCCCATCGGGGGACGCTGACACACCCGCCCGGGCTCCGCCTCTAAGAACCTTTCATGTTCCCCGGAGGCTGCCATTCCCAGCACATGAAACAACTCATTTCACTTTGATCTCAGTCTTCCCAATCCCGAAGGATTCAGAAGCCGGGACACCACATCCTCTAATGTGTGATTTGTTTTATTTATACATGTCACGGGGTGGCTTCATGTCACATGCAGCGCTAACAACTGTACAACAATTTTCTCCTATAAGACTCAGGCCTGGAACCCACTAAAAAGCGCAAACCGCTAACGCAATCGCTAGGGATTTGTGATAGTGTCTTGCAAGCAATTTTGGGAGTGATTTCCCTGCTCCTATACAATTCATTAGAATGGAAACACTCCCAAAGTGCTGCATGTCCTGCGATTGTGATTTCCTTAATTGCAATCGCTCTAGTGGAGTCTGTCCCATCCAATTACATTGGCAGAGCGTTTAAGGAAATCGCTAGTGATTGAAAGCTCTCCTTAACCTGCTGAGCGGTCTGGACGAGCTCAGCTCGTCCAACACCGCCAGGGGCTGCCGCTCAGGCCCTGCTGGGCCGATTTCCACCAAATAAAAAGCAGCACACGCAGCCGGCACTTTGCCAGCCACGTGTGCTGCCTGATCGCCGCTGCAGCGCGGCGATCCGCCGCGTGCAGCGGCGAAAGAGGGTCCCCCCAGCCGCCCGAGCCCAGCGTAGCCGGAACAAACAGTTCCGGCCAGCGCTAAGGGCTGGATCGGAGGCGGCTGACGTCAGGACGTCCATGACGTCACTCCGCTCGTCGCCATGGCGACGAGGGAAGCGAAACACGGAGGGCCGCTCATTGCGGCCTTCCGTGTTATTCCTTGCCGCCGGAGGCGATCGGAAGATCGCCTCCGGAGCGCCCTCTAGTGGGCTTTCATGCAGCCAACTTTCAGTTGGCTGCATGAAATAGTTTTTTTTTAATTTAAAAAAAACCCTCCCGCAGCCACCCTGGCGATTTAATCAGAACGCCAGGGTGGTTAAAGAGAACCCGAGGTGTGTTTAAAGAATGTTATCTGCATACAGAGGCTGGATCTGCCTATAGAGCCCAGCCTCTGTTGCTATCCCAAACCCCACTAAGGTCCCCCTGCACTCTGCAATCCCTCATAAATCACAGCCGTGCTGTGAGGCTGTGTTTACATCTGTAGTGTCAGTCTCAGCTGCTCCCCCGCCTCCTGCATAGCTCCGGTCCCAGCCCCTGTCCCTTCCCTCCAATCAGCAGGCAGGGAAGGGATGCAGGCGGGGACCGGAGTTCTGCAGGAGGCTTGGAGAACAGCAGACTGACACTATAGAGATAAACACAGCTAGCTCTGACAAGCTGTTTGTCAGCAGCGTGGCTGTGATTTATGAGGGATTGCAGAGTGCAGGGGGACCTTAGGGGGGTTTGGGATAGCAACAGAGGCTGGGCTGTATAGGCAGATTCAGCCTCTGTATGCAGATAATATTCTTCAAACCCACCTCGGGTTCTCTTTAAACACTCAAAAAAAGCTCTAGTAGCTTCTGGGGGGGGGGGGGGGGGGGTGACAACAGGATGCGAGTATGAACACAGTGTTCATACAGTCTTATTGACCCAACAACCGTAACCTGGGGGGAGAATGATAGGGGAGGGCGCTGGAGGTGGGAGGGCCAGAAGCAAGTTCAAGAGGTTGACAGCAGAGGGGAAAAAGGAGTTACTATCGGTTCCTACCACACACAATACATAGATTGTCAAAAGATTCCAGCAGGGAACCACAGCGTTGCACTATGGACTATCGATCGACTTCCGCTCCTGCACCACCACTGATGCACTCAGATTTTTCGTCTTGTCTGATCAATACTTTCTATCGATTTTCGGTTAAACAATAGATCACAGATTTGTGGGGAATCAACTCCCAGCAGATGAATTGAATCGGCTGGGAATCGATGGGAAAAATCGATGTATGTATGGGTACCTTAAAAAGGACAACTGGTGAAAAAATAATCCTGTGCAAAAGCCTGCAATGTAAGACTCTCCATTAGTGCTGCAAGGATTGGCGGGTGGTGGAGTTAATAACTCACCTGCTATTTATTCATTTCAGAAACTCCACCCTCTCCATCTGCAGTGGAAAGTCAGTGCATACAGGGCTCAGGAGGAAAGTTACATCAAATACACTGGTAAAGTCATACGTTTTTATGACAGGATACGTGCAATGCTGATTTTAGACTTTATAGTTTCTTTAGAAGACATCTGAGCTGACAAAACTACTGTACAGTGTATATACAGATTTACTTAAAGAGAAAACATGACCAAGGATTGGACTTCATCCCAATCAGTAGCTGATACCCCCTTTCCCATGGGAAATCTATTCCTTTTTCACAGATAGATCATCAGGGGCTCTGTATGGCCGATATTGTGGTGAAACCCCTCCCACAGTGACCATGGTGCTGACATCACTCTGTGGGAGCCTTGTTGCATTGTGGGAAATAACAGCTGTTTCCAACTGCCAAAAAAGCAAGCAGCAGCTAGTACTTCTACTGACATCACCTGCCACCAGTAAAAATGTCACCATATGATAAATGTAAGTCAGGGAGAGGAACGATTTTACAATGGGCAAACACTGACTAAATCATTTATACATTATTGTAAAAATGAAGCACTTTGGTTCATTACGTTCTTTTCACTGGAGTTCCTCTTTAACTGGTGCTTCATCCAGCCCCTACAAGTCAGTATGTCCCTCGTCGCAGGTACGCTGTGCTCCATGGTCCTGTTGTCAGCCCCATAGTGGGTCAGCTCTGATGTCCTATAAAAGGAACCTGAATTGAGAGAAATATGGAGGCTGCCAAAATTGATTTCCTTTTAAACAATACCATTTACCTTGCTATCCTGCTGATCTCTTTGGCTGTAGTAGTGTTTGAATCACACACCTGAAACAACCATGTGTCTAATCCAGTCAGACCACCTGATCTGCATGCTGGCTCAGGGTCTATGCCTAAAAGTATTAAGCCTTGTACATAAGTACATAAGACACTGTATTGTTATCAAATCATTTGCATGATCTTGTTTTGTAGTGAGTTTCCGTATGTTCTACCTGTATGTTAACCCATTTATCTATTGTGCAGCGCTGCGTAATATGTTGGCGCTTTATAAATACAATAAATAATAATAATAATAATAATAAGCCTGACTTAAAGGGAAGGTTCACGCTGCTAAAAAAAAAAAACTGCACTCACCTGGGGCTTCTTCCAGCTCCTGGCAGTCGATTGGTGCCCTCGACGCAGCTCCTCTCCCTCCGGGCATCCAGCGGTGAAGAAGCCGACCTCGTCAGGTCGGCTTCCAGGTTGGCTTCTGTGCGCTCCATGGCGGGGGGTCACGTGGAACGCACATGACGCCGAACCGGAAGCCGACCTGGCGAGGTCAGCTTCTTCACCGCTGGACACCGGGAGACACAGGAGCTGCCAGGAGGGCACAGATGGACTGCCAGGAGCTGGAAGAAGCCCCAGGTGAGTGCAGTTTTTTTTGTTTTTTTTTTAGCAGCGCAGATCTACCCTTTAAAGATGAACTTCAGTGAAAATAATGACAGCTGGCAATCTCACAGCACACCCGGAGGATGGAGGGAAAACTGCAGCGCTGGATCCCAGGTCAGATCTCCTTAGCAGCAGGATTTTTTCCCGGTTTTAGGGTCTGAAAGGGTGAAAAAAACATGGTACCGCTTTTAGACTCTAAAATCCGGAAAGAATCATAACGCCAAGGGGGTAAAAGGGAGCAAAAGTGATAATGTAACCATAGCCAATTGCTCCTCATTCCTTCCAGGTGTCATTTGTCAGAGCGCAAAAGACTGCTGCAGTAAAATCTACGTGTCAGAAACTAGTGTTCATATAAGGTTAGTAGATTTTACTAAAGGCGGTCCTGAAGTGGTTATAATTTGGGGTTTGGCTGGGCTTCTTTGACAGATAATGGAGTTTAGGTCTGCCAGATGCCGTGCACAGGCCATGTATCCGCCCAGAAGAGGAATACTGACTGCTAAGGCCTGCTGCACGCGGGTGATGGAGACCAATCTGATTGGCTTTCTGGGAAGGGCGTGTCTGTAGGAGGAGTTTGGCGTCCAGACTATCAAGCCACACCCACACACAGAGTAGTAGAAATATGTGGCACTTTATTTCCCGACATTTGGGGTGGAATGTACAAACGGGGAGTGGGGGGAGGGGATCAGGACCTCTTCTTACTCTTCCCGACCACCTTCCCCGGCGTCATTGCGGGCGTCGCTGTCTGGTACAGTCCGGAGGAGATCTTGTTCACATAATAGATGTCCACCAGGGAGAAGATAAAGCTAAGGAGGAAATGAGAGGGGTTAAAGTGAAACGCCAGATTAAAAATCTACTCAGCAGAGCTAAAAAGGCTTGGTGTTTCTTTAACAGTTTCACAGCATCAGAACTTTGTTTTTCTTATAGAAGTGTCATTTTTAGCTGCATTTTTAGCTAAGCTCCGCCCCATCAAAGAAAACTGCCCGGGCTTTTTTCCCCTGATGCTGTGCAAAGCATGATGGGATTTCTGATGTTGTTGTTCTCGTTGCCTATCAAATGGGAGGGTGATCAGGACACAGGACAGTTGGAACTGTGTCTCATGCTCCCTGTCACCTCCTTTCAACCAAAAAGATGGCTGCCCCATGAAAAAGATGGCTGCCCCATGAAAAAGATGGCTGCCACATGAAAAAGATGGCTGCCCCCTGAAAAAGATGGCTGCCCCCTGAAAAAGATGGCTGCCCTCATGAAATCACAAAGTTTTGCCTGTTCTTTTAAAACAGGGTGGGTAAGAGATTATATTACCTATCTATTTTAATTAACATAAGTAATGTAACTTAATGACAGTATGTTTGTTTAGGCTGGAGTTCCTCTTTAAGGAACGCATCCGCCAATCATAATCAAATTCAGCAACCCGCTGCTACCTGGTCCCGATTCCGCAAATCTCAGTGATGGAATTTGCATAAAACGCACAGCATGCTGGGAAGCATCTACACAACAACACACAGCATTCCCTAGTGATGGTTATCTGCTCAGAGCTGTACATGATGAGTAAGTGCCAGCTCTTGGGGTCACCCATATTGGAGAGGAACTTCTCTACACAGCAAGAAGATCACAGAAACTGCATACAGGCGCAGCCCCCAGAGGTAAACAATGGCACTCCCCCTAACCCCCAGGCACCCCGAACACTAAGTTACACACCTCAGGTTCATTGTAAAAAGCAAAAAGGTTTAAAGGGTGCTCAGTGCACTTTAAAGCACACCTGCGCAGCATGGTGGCCTAGTGGTTAGCGCTCTCGCCTTGCAGCGCTGGGATCCCGGTTCATATCCCGGCCAGGTCAACATCTGCAAGGAGTTTGTATGTTCTCCTCGTGTCTGCGTGGGTTTCATCCGGGTACCCCGGTTTCCAAAAACATACAGATAAGTTAATTGGCTTCCCCTTTAATTGTCCCTAGACTATGATACATGCACTACACGATATAGACATATGACTATGGTAAGGACTAGACTGTGAGCTCCTCAGATGGACAGTTAGTGACAAGACAATAGATACTCTGTACAGCGCTGTGGAAGATGTTGGCGCTATATAAATACTAAATAATAAATAATAACACCTGAAGTGAGAGAGATATGGAGGCTGCCATATTTATTTCCTTTTAAACTGCTGATCTCTTTGGCTGCAGTAGTGTCTGAATCACACACCTGAAACAAACATGCAGCTAATGCCCTACAAGTATTAGAGGAAGAGGATCAGCAGGACAGCCAGGCAATGTGCATTATTTAAAGGAAATAAATATGTCAGCCTCCATACCGGGCTGTGGAGTTGGAGCAATTTGGGGTACCTGGAGCTGGAGGTTTCATAAATTGAGGAGTCGAATGATTTTTGTACAAAATCCACAACCCTGGTAAGTATTAGACTAAGGATTGAAGTCAGAGCCATTTTGGGCACTTGGAGTCAAAGGTTTCATAAACTGAGGAGTCGGAGTCAGAGTTGAAGTCAGATGATTTTTGTACGGACTCCACAGCCCTGCCTCCATATGTCTCTCACTTCTGGTGTCAGGATTTGCTTGCCGGGAACTTCTTGTTACACACACACAAATTAAACTACCTTACTTATTCTTTGGATTATGCTGCCACCTAGTGACCACATGAGATATCGCATTTAAAGGAAAATAACCACAAAACAAAAAGTTTAGAAGCTCCTGCTTCTGTTAGGGGCAGCAGTCTACCTGCACTCCCACATGGATTCTTGAGTCAGGTAAAAAGGGCTCCACTCGGCCTAGGACATTTGGGTGCCACCATAGCCTGTAATGTGAATTATGGCGATAGCAGCGCTCAGTGAGTAATTTGGGCGCCGGCAAAAGACGGAGCCTAAATTACGATAAAAGCAATACCTAAATTGCGTCTTACCCCCAATGTATGACACCTTTGAGGGGGAATAGTAATTAACGCCGCCTGCATTAATTACGAAAACACTCATAATGCTTTCCAATGCACAATTAAGTGTGTGTGTGTGTGTGGGGGGGGGGGGGGGGGGGGAGTGGAGCCAGCACTGTTGCTTTTTATCGCACAATACGTGCGATTCCCCATTCCCGACAGTCAGCTGTTCTGCCTGCCAAGAAAACAGGTTCATCTGTAGAAAAACTGCTTAAGTGGGACCCCTGCTTAATACTTTAGTTATTCTCTGAGCCAGAAAAGCTTGTGAACTCGCTGGCTGCTGGATCTCACGCGCCTGCAGAGTAACAAGCATGCACCAGGAACGTCACAAGTCCTAACCTGCATGCTTGTCAAGGATGGGGCTTAACTATTCAGTGTGCTGCAGGAGCAGGACTCCCTGCAAACCAGCAATGCCAGTCCCCAGATTCACAGGACTGTAAACACAGGTTCACTTTAAGACAGAATTCTGAGGTCTTGTAATTAAAGGGAAGCTCAAGTCAAAAAAATAAAAAATTATTTTAAACTTGCCTGGGGCTTCTTCCAGCCCCCTGGATTTGTACTGTGCCAATGACGTCCTCCTGATCCCCTCCAGTCAGCAGCGGCGACCCCCGCAAAGCTGGCTTGTCGACACCGGCCAGGGGCTACAGCGCATGCAGGGCTCCGAGCTGTGCGCACCCTAAACCGGGAGTGTGTGCGCATGCGCAGTATGGGAAAATCACTACTGTGCATGTGCAGAACGCTCCCGGCAACGCGACCCGTGTGTGCGCGGCTTGGAGCCGTGCATGTGTAGTAGCCCCTGAATGCCGGCGACAGCCAAGCTTTGCGAGGGTCGCCACTGCTGGCCAGAAGGATCAGAAAGACCTCGTAGGCACAGTACGAGTCCATGGGGCTGAAATAAGCCCCGGCAAACTTAAAATCTCCCCCTCCCCCCTTTAAAGTAAAACATGAAGCAAAGTCACAAGAGTGACAGTGATTAAAGTCCTACGTTTTAAAATGACATTGAGGCTTCTTTTACACTAGATGCTAGGAACACAAGGAGAAAAGACACAGCATGCAAGAGCTTTTAAAATTGCAACAAAGTTTAGTTGCATCAGAGCCCAGAGGGTTCTTTTACACTACACACGATTCCTATGCGATGTCCTGGATGCTGCAATTTTTCTCCTTGTGTTCCTAGCATCCAGTGATCTCTGGGGACACCAGTGTGCAAAACCGAATGCGCAGGCTTCAAATGGGACAATTTTTAAAGAGACTCCGTAACAAAAATGTAATCCTATTTTCTACCATCCTACAAGTTCCTATACCTATTCTAATGTGCTCTGGCTTACTGCAGCACTTTCTACTATCACCATCTCTGTAATAAATCAGCTTATCTTTCCCCTGTCGGACTTGTCGCCCTGTGTCTGGAAGGCTGCCAAGTTCTTCAGTGTTGTGGTTCTGTGATGCATCTCCCCCCTCCAGGCCCCTCTCTGCACACTGCCTGTGTATTATTTAGATTAGGTCAGCTTCTCTCTGCTCTATTATCTTTTACAAGCTTAATAAATCGTCCTCTGAGCTGGCTGGGCTTTCACATACTGATGAATTACATACGGGCAGAGCTGTCTGCACTCTGCAGGAAGAAACAGCCTGACACTTCAGTGGATGAGAGCTGCAGGGGGAAAGAGACACACAAATGATCTCTTGAGATTCAAAAGGAAGGGTGTATACAGCCTGCTTGTGTATGGATGTATTTTCTATGTGTGGACATGCTGTACATCAACCTACTTCCTGTTTTGGTGGCCATTTTGTTTGTTTATAAACAAACTTGTTAAAACTGTTTTTAACCACTTTTAATGCAGCGGGGAGCGGCGAAATTGTGACAGAGGGTAATAGGAGATGTCCCCTAATGCACTGGTATGTTTACTTTCGTGCGATTTTAACAATACAGATTCTCTTTTGGCTTTTATACAAAGCACTTTCATGCTGAGAGGTACCCTGTAATTCAGGACCTCCCCTGATGTACATTTTATTTCCCCTTATTTTGTTTTTCTTGTAACTACAATAAACAGATCACACTTAGGGGTTGATTCACTAATAATCGTGCGGGTACCCTCCTGTTACTCGCGCTATTTATTAATCAGTCTGCATAATACGAGCGCTACTGGCAGCGTAGCGCGTAATTAACATCAGTGACATGAGCGGACGATATGCTGCTGTTGTGCAGTATAGTGAGCTCTAGTAACTTTACGCCTGGTATTTGCTAATAATGGGCTCCACTTGTCCCGCCCTGAGCTCCGGCGGGTCCAGTCACTTTAATGAACGTGATCCCCCCCACTTTGATTGTGGGGGGATCGCATCCTTTAAAGTGACTGGACCCGCCGGGGCTGAGGGCGGGACAAGTGGAGCCCATTATTAGCAAATAGCAGGCGTAAAGTTACTAGCGCTCACTATGCTGCACAACAGCAGCATATCGTCCGCTCATGTCACTGATGTTAATTACGCGCTACGCTGCCAGTAGCGCTCGTATTATGCAGACTGATTAATAAATAGCGCGAGTAACAGGAGGGTACCCGCACGATTATTGTTAGTGAATCAACCCCTTAGATCTTTCTATTACTGTATTCACTACCTAACAAACATGATGGTTTTACCGGAGTACTGATGTGGAGAGGTTCTAGTGCCTGGTGACCTGCGCTGAATTTGTATGGTTGAGGTTTGACCGGGAACAGTAGGATTTGTCTTGCATTTGGTAGCAGTCACTTAACCATCCTGGTGTTTGATTGTTTTGCGGCGCTCGGCCGCAGGTGGTTTTTTTTCACTTTTTTTTATCATCATGTAGCTAGCCTATCATGTAGCCTAGTGCTAGCTACATGATTCCCCCCTCCCTGCCTCATCCCTCCCACCCCTCCGATAGCCGCCGGCGATCATACCCAACAGGAAATCCCGCTCTGAACGGGATTTCCTGCTAGGGCTTCCCTTGTTGCCATGGCGATGAAAGGAATGACGCCATCGATGTCAGGGGGAGTCCTGATCCACCCCTTAGCGCAGCCTGGCTGTGATTGGCCAGGCTGCGCAATGGGTTTGGGGGGGGGGGCCCTCTTTTGCGGCACGTAGAGGCGTAGCCACGGCGATTGAGTGAAACGCAGCTAGCAAAGTGCTAGCTGCGTGTTTAAAAAAAAAAAACAATTGTCAAAAACGACCCACCAGGTAATGGACGAGCTGAGAACGTCCATACTGCTAAGGTGGTTAATATGTTTATTAGGACCAGGCACGGGTAAATAACCCCTTGTTTCCTGCCGCACACCTGAGGAAATGAAGCCTCATTTAAATCATGCATAGTCACTCGTAATAACTAGTGAGCCCGTCACTGATTAGGACTATTGGTACTGATTATTGTTTTGAATTATGGCAGCAATATAAATAATTCCCATCTGTGACATTTTATACTCACCACGTAGTGACGCAGACTCTGTGCACCAGCCCTGAGGCGAAGAGGGCAACGAAGAGGCAAACCAGCACTGCAAAGCAAAGATAGAAGCTGTTATCTAACTAGAACAACCACACAGAGGCGCTTGGCTTGCTACCAGCTGCTCCGATATCTGCCTGATGAAGTAGGATTGTACCTGTGAAACGTGTTGCATTGTGGAGCATTCAAATAAAGTGAATTGTTGACTGAATCAACAGAATCTTGTCTACCTTTGGGGGGGAGAAGTCCACCACCATCTCCCTTCTTAAACAGATTTTAGCGTATTTTATTCTTGTCACCAACGCCTTCACATTTACAGTGTATATTCCAGTCCATCCTTGGTGGAGGGGTATTATCCCCTACTTTTCTACAGAGAGTGACTTCTTAACCTGAGTGGGGTTGGGTGTAATCTCCCCACCTGCCTGTACAGTGGTTGCTGAGTGGTAACCCTTGTTTGTGAGTATTATTTATCCTCTTCAACCATTTACTCATTAAATTAAACACACTACACTGTTGTGGGCTCTCTGTTTCTCTTTTTTCTTCTGTACAAGAACCACAAGTACATCTCCACCCCACCCAGAGGAATACCACCAACCCAATCCCATCTCAGCTAGTTGAATACCACCAACTAATTCAAACACAGGGGAGCGCCCACCTACAAAATCTGATCCCCTCCCACATAAAGGAGTACCCAACAACCTGTTCTCTCCAACTCACCTTCACTCCTTCCAAGACAGAAAAGTATGCCAAAAAAACAAACTGCAACCAACCCAACCCACGGAAGTAGCTATCACCTAATCCTATCTTATTCCACCTAGGGGACATTGAAGCAGCCCATACAATTCAGGAGAGTACGTACCCACCAACTGGGTCTTTACTAGTTGGCGGGAGCACTTATTAACCCAATTCTATCCTAACTAGGGACATCCCACCGACTAAACCCAACTCAGTCCCATCCAGAGAAATGCTTACCAACCCTGTTTGAACACATAACATCCAGCAAAGTAACCACCAACAGAATCCTCACTTATCCAAGAGCATGCTCCTCAACCCAATCCCATCTCACCCAGTAGAGTACCTACCAACCTATACTGATCCCATCTCAACCTGGGAAACACACAACACGACTTCATCCCACCCAGGATGCTGCACCCACCAGAAAAGCAGCTGTCAATTGAATTAGACCAAATACACAGAATTTAACCTTATTGGAGGAGACTAAGGCCTAAAACTTTAAAAAGTGTACCAGAGCTGAATATTTAAAAATGTTTTATACATACCTGGGGCTTCCTCCAGCCCCATCCGCTCCAATCGCTCCCACGCCTCCGCCCTCCGCTGCCTCAGTACCGGGTCCCGTCACTTCCGTCAGTCAGAGCCAGTCTGACGTAAGAGAAGTGCGCTGTTTGCACATCTCTCCAGCCACTGGAGTGATTCATAGAGGGCGCCCTTCTCTTGCGTAGCTAGCCGCGACTGACGTCAGTGACGGTAACCGGTTCCCGAAGCTGCGGCCAGCGGAGGACGGCGGCGTGGGAGCGATCGGAAAGGATGGGGCTGGAGGAAGCCCCAGGTATGTATAAAATCTTTTAAAATATTCAGCTCTGAGTCCCTTTAACTTTTATTAATTGTAAAGAGTTAGGGCTCGTCTCCACTAGTGCGGCGTGCGTCTCACAGACGCACGCCGCACTGAGCGGGTGGGCGGGATCGCAGGCGAATCCCATGAGCCGTGCCATGCACGGCTATGGGATTCGGAGCCTCCGCGGCGAATTCTGCAGGGGGTTCCGGGCGAATCGCTCCCGCAAGAGATTCCGCCGCGGCGCCGTCATCCCCTATGGCAGTTTCCCCGTGCGAATCATGTGCGGGGAAACTCTGCAGAATCGCCGGCAAAACCGCCCTACTGGAAACGGGCCCTCAGAAACATTTGTGGCACCAATATAATCAATTGTGACGTGGACAAAAAAAAACAAAACAGTGGATTGAGGTTTGGTAACTGTTTCATAGCCCCACCCCAATAAAAGCAACAGGGGGTTACCTCAATGCACACTGCTATATAGACAAAACACCTTCACCCCACATAAAAAAACCCTACATGTTTCACCCCTTTAAAATGGGGGCTTCGTCAGGGGTACAGAAAAGTGCTTGTGCAGGAGTGCCCAGTGCTAAAGTGCATTAATCTACATAAACAATAATCATTCACATCATATCACAAATGGACAACCTTCGGCTAAGGTAACAGTAAACCGAATTAGACCCCCATCTAAGGACAACCAACCTGATGTCAACCCACCAAGGTGAGCAACCATGAACTTGACCTCATTCCATACAGGTCAGAACTGAATAATGTAATCTCTCAGCACACCCTCACCCAGGAAAAAAGACACATTTATATCCCAACCTACCAAGCAGACTGCTCATAAAACTAATAAGCCCCCAACCCAGGACAGCATCTGCAAACCCAATCCCAAAGGAGTCTGTAACAACCAACAAAAACTAGGAAGCCAACATCCTGGCAGTGTAAGTACTGTACCACTTGACATGCAACACAAGCTCTTTATTCAACAATGTAGATTTATCAAAACAAGTGGAAAGAAAACTGGAGCAACTGACCAGAGCAACCAATCAGATTTTTACTTTTAAGTGAAACAAAGATTTTGAATGGTTACTCTGAGCATTTTTCTCTGCTCCTGATCGAGAAATCTGGCCCAACAAGATCTTTAAGTAGAACCTGTTGCGTGTCAGCCTCGTATGTGTGCAATATTGTACAAATAATAGTAACCCCTCCCCCCATTGACATTGTACTTGCGACTGCCCTACTGGGTGACGGCATCTTGCCTCTCAGCTAAGGGCTAGTTGACACCGCAAGTGAGTCAACGGGAAAGATCTGCAGCAGCAGTGAACAGGGCTGTGGAGTCGAGGAGTCAGGGCCAGAGTACCTGGAGTCGGAGTTGGTGGTTTCATAAACTGAGGAGTCGGATGATTTTTGGACCGACTCTACAGCCCTAGCAGGGAAGCTACATACACACGTCCAACAAGCGCACAACCACCCACACGACCTGTATGTCCACACGTCCGGACGGATAAACGACCAACTAATTTACATATTACGCACGCAAGCAGAACGACTGACTACACATGGACAACAAGTACAAGTTGTTTAAACGTCTTGTAAACACGCATCAACTGCACGATATCACACCAACAGTCGTGTGAATAGATCCGGCAGTTGGATTGTTCGAAACGCCTGTTATCAGTAGCTCTTCAAGTCATTTGCATGCGGACACAATTTGACCAACTCCGTGTAGCATGAGGATCAACAGATTGTAAATACTAGGAGCAGATTGTGTCGGTAAGCTCTCATCCTACATGGAGGTGGTAATATTGGTCAGTGGACTGGTGGATGAAAATTAGCTTCAAGCAAAGTCTAAAGCCTGGTACACACCTTCAATTATGATTGGCCAATCACTGACCAATTTTACCACCTCCTTGTAGTAGAAGGGTTTACCTACATAATCAGCTCCTAGTATTCAATAGCTGTTGACCCTTCAGTGTTCACCCCAGAGTTTTATTTCCAGCCGGCTGGCATGATAAAGTAGCCGGGTGGGGCATGATAAGAGAATGCAGGGCCGGTGCTTCTGTGTGCAATTCTGCTTACAGCATAGGAGGAGGTGAGCCGATGACAGCCGGGTGCTCACCAAAACTGGTCCCAGCTAAAAGAGCCTGGGGAGAACACTGGTCTTATACTACAAGGAGGTGCTTAAATTGGCCAATCAAAATTGAAGGCGAGTACCAGGCTCATGCCTAGTCAAATTGAATATGGCGAATCACAAACGCCTTGAAATGGTTATCGCAAACTCTTCCACAAATGCTCTGATTCAATTACTGGGGAAGTGGTTAAAGGGGACCTGAACTCTTGCACAGGACAGAAGGGAAACAGAGAAATGCACCCTGTATGTATTTAGAGAGTTTAGCCTGTCTAATCCCTCCTCATCCGTGACTAAGCACCACTGTAATTTGATTTCTTCAGCTCTGCAGCACAGCTAATTTATTAATACAAGATGTTAACCCTATTTCTACTTCTATGAAAGCAATAAGTAGACACACTGTCAATTTATTGCAGGATTTGTATGAGCTGTAACAAAGAAATGTGTTTCCTGAAAGGTAATTATGCTGTTGCATACCTTTCAGAGCAAAGAGGAAGTTCTGAGTTCAGGTCCAACTTAACAAAACCGCACTGCAACCATCTGTGGGAACCAAGCCTTAGGTGCCCAGGGTCACTCTGAGGACACTGATAAAATGGCACCATCTTGCGGTGATGCACAAGTAGGGTGACTGACGCTTTTTGTCAATTCTTATTCCTAAGCAGCAAATCTGACATGTATCAGAAATTTGGATTGTATGAGGAGTTCACAGAGTGTGTGCGTGTAGAGTTGCGTGTGTAGTGGGTGTGTGTAGAGTAGTGTAGTGTAGTGTGTGTGTGTAGTGGGTGTGTGTGTGTGTGTGTGTGTGTGTGTGTGTGTGTGTGTGTGTGTGTGTGTGTGTGTGTGTGTGTGTGTGTGTGTGTGTGTGTGTGTGTGTGTGTGTGTGTAGTGTGTGTGTGTGTGTGTGTGTGTGTGTGTGTAGTGTGTGTATGTGTGTATGTGTGTATGTGTGTGTGTAGTGTGTATATGTGTGTATGTGTGTGTGTGTAGTGTGTATATGTGTGTATGTGTGTGTGTAGTGTGTATATGTGTGTATGTGTGTGTATATGTGTGTAGTGTATGTGTGTATTGTGTGTGTATTGTGTGTGTGTGTGTGTGTGTGTGTGTGTAGTGTGTGTATGTGTGTAGTGTGTGTATGTGTGTAGTGTGTGTATGTGTGTAGTGTGTGTATGTGTGTAGTGTAGTGTGTATGTGTGTAGGTGTGTGTGTGTGTGTGTGTGTAGGTGTGTGTGTGTGTGTAGGTGTGTGTGTGTGTGTGTGTGTGTGTGTGTGTGTGTGTGTGTGTGTGTGTGTGTGTGTGTGTAGTGTGTGTGTATGTGTGTATAGTGTGTGTATGTGTGTATGTGTGTATGTGTGTGTGTAGTGTGTATATGTGTATATGTGTGTATGTGTGTGTGTAGTGTGTATATGTGTGTATATGTGTGTATATGTGTGTATATGTGTGTATATGTGTGTATATGTGTGTAGTGTATGTGTGTATTGTGTGTGTGTGTGTGTGTGTGTATATGTGTGTGTGTGTGTGTGTATATGTGTGTATGTGTGTGTATGTGTGTAGTGTGTGTATGTGTGTGTATGTGTGTAGTGTGTGTATGTGTGTAGTGTAGTGTGTATGTGTGTAGGTGTGTGTGTGTGTGTGTGTGTGTGTGTGTGTGTGTGTGTGTGTGTGTGTGTGTGTGTGTGTGTGTGTGTAGTGGGTGTGTGGTGTAGTGTAGTGTAGTGTAGTGTAGTGTAGTGTAGTGTAGTGTGTATGTGTGTGTGTGTGTAGTGTGTGTGTGTGTGTAGTGGGTGTGTGTAGTGTAGTGTGTGTGTGTGTGTGTAGTGTGCGTGTGTAGTGTGCGTGTGTAGTGTGCGTGTGTAGTGTGCGTGTGTAGTGTGTGTGTGTGTGTAGTGTGTAGTGTGTGTGTGTAGTGTAGTGTAGTGTGTGTGTAGTGTGTGTGTAGTGTAGTGTGTGTGTAGTGCAGTGTGTGTGTGTGTGTAGTGTAGTGTGTGTGTGTGTGTGTATAGTGTGTAGTGTGCGTGTGTGTGTGTGTATAGTGTGTAGTGTGCGTGTGTGTGTAGGTGTGTGTAGTGTGGGTGTGTGTAGTGGGTGTGTGTAGTGTAGTGTAGTGTAGTGTGTGTGTGTAGTGTAGTGTAGTGTGTGTGTGTAGTGTAGTGTGTGTGTGTAGTGTAGTGTGTAGTGTGTGTGTGTGTAGTGGGTGTGTGTAGTGTAGTGTGTAGTGTGTAGTGTGTGTGGTGTGTGTGTGTAGTGTGTGTGTGTGTGTAGTGTGTAGTGGGTGTGTGTGTAGTGGGTGTGTGTGCAGTGTGGGTGTGTGTGTAGTGTGGGTGTGTGCAGTGTGGGTGTGTGCAGTGTGGGTGTGGGTGTAGTGTGGGTGTGGGTGTAGTGTGGGTGTGTGTGTAGTGTGGGTGTGTGCAGTGTGGGTGTGTGCAGTGTGGGTGTGTGCAGTGTGGGTGTGTGCAGTGTGGGTGTGTGCAGTGTGGGTGTGTGTGCAGTGTGGGTGTGTGTGCAGTGTGGGTGTGTGTGCAGTGTGGGTGTGTGTGCAGTGTGGGTGTGTGTGCAGTGTGGGTGTGTGTGCAGTGTGGGTGTGTGTGCAGTGTGGGTGTGTGTGCAGTGTGGGTGTGTGTGCAGTGTGGGTGTGTGTGCAGTGTGGGTGTGTGTGCAGTGTGGGTGTGTGCAGTGTGGGTGTGTGCAGTGTGGGTGTGTGCAGTGTGGGTGTGTGCAGTGTGGGTGTGTGCAGTGTGGGTGTGTGTGTGTGTGCGCAGTGTGTGTGTGTGTGTGCGCAGTGTGGGTGTGTGCAGTGGGTGTGTGCAGTGTGGGTGTGTGCAGTGTGGGTATGTGTGTGTGGTGTGTTTAGTGTGTGTGGTGTGTGTGGTGTGTGTAGTGTGTGTGGTGTGTGTAGTGTGTGTAGTGTGTGTGGTGTGTGTAGTGTGTGTAGTGTGTGTAGTGTGTAGTGGGTGTGTAGTGGGTGTGTAGTGTGTAGTGGGTGTGTGCAGTGTGGGTGTGTGTAGTGGGTGTGTGCAGTGTGGGTGGGTGTGCAGTGTGGGTGTGTGTAGTGGGTGTGTGCAGTGTGGGTGGGTGTGCAGTGTGGGTGTGTGCAGTGTGGGTGTGTGCAGTGTGGGTGTGTGCAGTGGGGGTGTGTGCAGTGGGGGTGTGTGCAGTGGGGGTGTGTGCAGTGGGGGTGTGTGTGCAGTGGGGGTGTGTGTGCAGTGGGGGTGTGTGTGCAGTGTGGGTGTGTGTGCAGTGTGGGTGTGTGTGCAGTGTGGGTGTGTGTGCAGTGGGGGTGTGTGTGCAGTGGGGGTGTGTGTGCAGTGTGGGTGTGTGTGCAGTGTGGGTGTGTGTGCAGTGTGGGTGTGTGTGCAGTGTGGGTGTGTGTGCAGTGTGGGTGTGTGTGTTTTCATCTCAGCAATCTGTAGGAAGATTTGGGGTCACACTCACCCTCTGGGAAGATTTTGGCCTGAAATCCTTTTCCGAAGATGAGGTTTTCCAGGTTACTAAAGGCCTGAGGTCCGGGTTAAGGGAAATCTCTGGATAGTTTTAATAAAAATCAATAGGACACATTTATAAAAAGAGCAACATGGCTGTCCTCTTATCACTCTTTGTGCCACACTTCTATCATCCTGATAACCAGATCAGGCTGACTACAGCAAAGACTACACAGGAATAGGGTTGGCAATGCTTAGGAGAACCGTGTGATCAGCTGATAGATTTGTAAGGTTCCGATTTGCTGTAATGACTTCCTGGTTTAACACATGATCATGATCAGCAAATCAGAGCCTTACAAATCTACTGATTAAACTGATCACATGCTTCTCCAGGAGTTCTAAGCATTGTCATCCCTACACAGGGCATAAGACATGAGGCTGAGATGCCAATGCAAACATCTACCAAGCGCATCTCCACCTGATTCATATTTTAGCCCCTTGTGCTACAGTACATAGGAATAGGACCTGAGGGAGGGGTTTATGTGGCCCCCCAAATATCCTTTATAAAAAACACAGATATAATTGAAGACTCGGAAAATGTTAACCTTTCTAGCACAGTAAAGGATGAGGGTAGGAGAAAGGAAGAGAGACAAAAACAGGGAAGGATTGCAAGGAAGAAAGAAGGAAGGGAGCGGGTGAAAGGAGGCAAGGCAGATTGTGAGCAAAAATAAAGAAATAAGGAATGGTGAGAAGGAAGGAGAGGATGAGGGGGTGATAGAGAAAGGGAAGGAAGAAAAAGTGGTGGGAAGGAAGGAGAGGGGGAGGGAGTGATGGAGAAAGGGAAGGAAGGAGAGGGGGAGGGAGTGATGGAGAAAGGGAAGGAAGGAGAGGGGGAGGGAGTGATGGAGAAAGGGAAGGAAGGAGAGGGGGAGGGAGTGATGGAGAAAGGGAAGGAAGGAGAGGGAGAAAGGGAAGGAAGGAGAGGGGGAGGGAGGGAGGGAGTGATGGAGAAAGGGAAGGAAGGAGAGGGGGAGGGAGTGATGGAGAAAGGGAAGGAAGGAGAGGGGGAGGGAGTGATGGAGAAAGGGAAGGAAGGAGAGGGGGAGGGATTGATGGAGAAAGGGAGGGAAGGAGAGGGGGAGGGATTGATGGAGAAAGGGAGGGAAGGAGAGGGGGAGGGATTGATGGAGAAAGGGAAGGAAGGAGAGGGGGAGGGATTGATGGAGAAAGGGAAGGAAGGAGAGGGGGAGGGATTGATGGAGAAAGGGAAGGAAGGAGAGGGGGAGGGATTGATGGAGAAAGGGAAGGAAGGAGAGGGGGAGGGATTGATGGAGAAAGGGAAGGAAGGAGAGGGGGAGGGATTGATGGAGAAAGGGAAGGAAGGAGAGGGGGAGGGATTGATGGAGAAAGGGAAGGAAGGAGAGGGGGAGGGATAGATGGAGAAAGGGAAGGAAGGAGAGGGGGAGGGATTGATGGAGAAAGGGAAGGAAGGAGAGGGGGAGGGATTGATGGAGAAAGGAAAGGAAAGAGAGGGGGAGCGGGTAATGGAGAAAGGAAAGAGTGATGGAGAAAGGGAAGGAAGGAGAGGGGGAGGGAGTGATGGAGAAAGGAGAGGAGGAGGAGGGAGTGATGGAGAAAGGGAAGGAAGGAGAGGAGGAGGGAGTGATGGAGAAAGGGAAGGAAGGAGAGAGTGATGGAGAAAGGGAAGGAAGGAGAGAAGGAGAGAGTGATGGAGAAAGGGAAGGAAGGAGAGAGTGATGGAGAAAGGGAAGGAAGGAGAGAGTGATGGAGAAAGGGAAGGAAGGAGAGAGTGATGGAGAAAGGGAAGGAAGGAGAGAGTGATGGAGAAAGGGAAGGAAGGAGAGAGTGATGGAGAAAGGGAAGGAAGGAGAGAGTGATGGAGAAAGGGAAGGAAGGAGAGAGTGATGGAGAAAGGGAAGAAAGGAGAGGAGGAGGGAGTGATGGAGAAAGGGAAGGAAGGAGAGGAGGAGGGAGTGATGGAGAAAGGGAAGGAAGGAGAGGAGGAGGGAGTGATGGAGAAAGGGAAGGAAGGAGAGGAGGAGGGAGTGATGGAGAAAGGGAAGGAAGGAGAGGAGGAGGGAGTGATGGAGAAAGGGAAGGAAGGAGAGGGAGTGATGGAGAAAGGGAAGGAAGGAGAGGAGGAGGGAGTGATGGAGAAAGGGAAGGAAGGAGAGGAGGAGGGAGTGATGGAGAAAGGGAAGGAAGGAGAGGGGGAGGGAGCGATGGAGAAAGGGAAGGAAGGAGAGGGGGAGGGAGCGATGGAGAAAGGGAAGGAAGGAGAGGGGGAGGGAGCGATGGAGAAAGGGAAGGAAGGAGAGGAGGAGGGAGTGATGGAGAAAGGGAAGGAAGGAGAGGAGGAGGGAGTGATGGAGAAAGGGAAGGAAGGAGAGGAGGAGGGAGTGATGGAGAAAGGGAAGGAAGGAGAGGAGGAGGGAGTGATGGAGAAAGGGAAGGAAGGAGAGGAGGAGGGAGTGATGGAGAAAGGGAAGGAAGGAGAGGAGGAGGGAGCGATGGAGAAAGGGAAGGAAGGAGAGGAGGAGGGAGCGATGGAGAAAGGGAAGGAAGGAGAGGAGGAGGGAGTGATGGAGAAAGGGAAGGAAGGAGAGGAGGAGGGAGCGATGGAGAAAGGGAAGGAAGGAGAGGAGGAGGGAGAGATGAAGAAAGGGAAGGAAGGAGAGGGGGAGGGAGTGATGGAGAAAGGGAAGGAAGGAGAAGGGAGTGATGGAGAAAGGGAAGGCAGAAGAAGGGAGTGATGGAGAAAGGGAAGGAAGGAGACGAGGAGGGAGTGATGGAGAAAGGGAAGGAAGGAGAAGGGAGTGATGGAGAAAGGGAAGGAAGGAGAAGGGAGTGATGGAGAAAGGGAAGGAAGGAGACGAGGAGGGAGTGATGGAGAAAGGGACGGGAGACGGAATGGTAGGAAGGAGAGGAGAAAGAAGTGAAGCAAGAAGAAAGACAGAGTAAGGAAAGGTAGGAATGGTGGGAATGAAAGGGGGAGGATGTGATGGATGGGAAAAGGAAGTCATATAAAGGAGGAAGAAGTGTTGGAAGGAGGAAAAGGAAGAAAGCGTGGCGGAGGAAAGGAAGGAAAGAGAGAGGAGAGGAGGATGTGATGGAAATGAAAGAGGCATGCAGGAATTAGAAGAAATGGTGAGAAGGAATAGGAAGAGATGGAGGAGGAAAGGGAAAGAGGAAGTACTGAAGGGAGGGAAGTAGATGAAGAGGAAAGAAAGGAGGACGAGCATGAAAGAGGACAGGAAGGAAGGGGAGGGGGGTTGCAGTATCCTGCTCAGGAAACAGGAACAGTCATTCCACAGCTGCCACATTTACCACTGGACAGCCAATCACCCTTGATATCATCTTGTGCCAGGACTGTGCCAGCTGCTATGGCCAGAAAACACAGCTTGATCACTATGGACAGTAAGGATACGGTGAGGGAGAAGAAGAAGATTCCGGAGCCCAGCAGTCCGCCCAGGATGGTCAGCCACTCTGAAGAAGCCAACTGCTTGCTGAACATCTGCATCCCAGCAAACAGAAGCAGCGACACCAGCGAGGAGAGGGCCAGAGAAATACCCGTACTGACCGCTGCCAGGGAGAAAAAGAACAGACACCGTTACACACAGCAGTAATCAGCACATGGGGGGAGGGAAGTTGGCGCTAGGCTAGATTAGGGAGCCCAGCAGGACACCCCATAGGGAAAGTACACTAACGTGATTGGGCAGACAGCATCCTCTTTAACTGCAATCACAATGCTTCGTCCTGTATAGGGTGCTGTGATTCGAGAACTGTTCTCTATGAGGTTTCCTGTTGGTCCCCTAAACTAAACTAGCTTTTGGGGGGTTAACTGTCCTTGAGGTACATCCAAGGGTAGGGAGGGCAGTGAGCCCTCAGGGGAACGGGGAAGCTGTTGCAAGGAGACCTCTACAGGAAGTGGGGAGCTGTCTCTGAGGTGTCTCAGGCTAGAAGGGGGGTGTCACTGAGGGAGGGGAAAGGGGGGCAATGGGCTATCGTTGAAGCAACTCTGGAGAAGGGGGGCAGCAGGTGGTCACTGAAGCACCTCCAGGAGAAGGCAGAGGGAGCAGCACTTACAGGGCAAGGGGGGCAGTAGGCTGTCAAGGGGGTGCTTCCAGGTTAAGGGTGTTAATAAATCTGTCACTGAGTTGCCGGAAGGGGGGCATTGGGCTGTCACTGGGGCTCCTCCAGGGGAAAAGGGGGTGATAACTGTCACTGAGGTACAGCAGAAGGGATGGGGGGGGGGGGGGAGGCTATCAGTGGGGCACCTCAAAGGGAAAAGAAGAGCTATTGCTAAGGTGCCTCAAGGGGAAGCTGTCAATGGGGCCAAAAACATACACAGCTAAGTTAAATTGGCCCAAGACTACAATGGACTATGGTAGGAATTAGACTGTGAGCTCCTCTGAGGACAGTCAATGACTTGACTATGTATTCTGTAAAGTGCTGCAGAAGAGGTCAGTGCTGTATAAATACTGACAGAGAAAAGTGAAGCTGCACTGGGGTGCTTCAAGAGGTGGGAAAGGGGGGGGGGGGGTGCAGATATCACTGGGGTATCTCTAGAGGAGAGTTGAAGATGCCACCAGGGGGACCAGGTGATATAATTATGCAGCACCTCCCTTCCCTCCTGCACCCCATCATGCTGCATTATGTTCTATAGCTCTGTATAGTGCAGGGCAGGCCAGCGTGTACAGGAGGGACACGTCATCACTACTCCCCTCATTCTCCACCCCTCCCCCCGCTCTTCAGCCTGTCCCCCCCTTCCAGGTAACCTTCCCATACTGCCACCGCCGCCACTTCCCGCACACAGATCACCCCAATCCCAATCTCACCCATTGCCGCCGCTGTTCCAACAATTTCAGCTCCCCGTCAGCAACTACTTTCCCTGCTGCGCATGCGCGGCTCTGTGACGTCAGGCGCAGCTAATTTTAAGCAGCGCATGCGCAGCTGAAATTAAAGATTATTAGACGACGGCCGCTACTGTTCTAGAGTTTCTTTTCTTGTCGCTGCAGAGCAGTGAAGCACGGATTCCAGCTTGTAAATAGCCTCTGCTGCTCAGCCTGGAGAGGGAACCATCCTGGTGACAGTAGCCTCTGCTGCTCAGCCTGGAGAGGGACCCATCCTGGTGACAGTAGCCTCTGCTGCTCAGCCTGGAGAGGGACCCATCCTGGTTACAGTGGCCTCTGCTGCTCCGCCTGGATATTGTCCCGTCCTGGTGAAAGTAGTCTCTGCTACTCAGCCAGCCTGGAGATTGTCCCATCCTGGTGACAGTAGCCTCTGCTGCTCAGCCTGGAGATTGTCCCATCCTGGTCACAGTAGCCTCTGCTGCTCAGGCTGGATATTGTCCCATCCTGGTCACAGTAGCCTCTGCTGCTCAGGCTGGATATTGTCCCATCCTGGTGACAGTAACCTCTGCTGCTCAGCCTGGAGATTGTCCCATCCTGGTGACAGTAGCCTCTGCTGCTCAGCCTGGAGATTGTCCCATCCTGGTGACAATAGCCTCTGCTACTCAGCCTGGAGATTGTCCCATCCTGGTGACAGTAGCCTCTGCTACTCAGCCTGGAGATTGTCCCATCCTGGTGACAGTAGCCTCTGCAGCTCTGCCTGGAGATTGTCCCATCCTGGTGACAGTAGCCTCTGCTGCTCTGCCTGGAGCTTGTCCTATCCTGGTGACAGTAGCCTCTGCTGCTCTGCCTGGAGATTGTCCCATCCTGGTGACAGTAGCCTCTGCTGCTCAGCCTGGAGAGGGACCCATCCTGGCCATAGTAGCCTCTGCTACTCAGCCTGGAGATTGTCCTATCCTGGTGACAGTAGCCTCTGCAGCTCTGCCTGGAGATTGTCCCATCCTGGTGACAGTAGCCTCTGCTGCTCAGCCTGGAGATTGTCCTATCCTGGTGACAGTAGCCTCTGCTGCTCTGCCTGGAGATTGTCCCATCCTGGTGACAGTAGCCTCTGCTGCTCAGCCTGGAGATAGTCCTATCCTGGTAAAAGTAGCCTCTGCAGCTCTGCCTGGAGATTGTCCCATCCTGGTGACAGTAGCCTCTGCTGCTCTGCCTGGAGATTGTCCCATCCTGGTGACAGTAGCCTCTGCTGCTCAGCCTGGAGATAGTCCTATCCTGGTAAAAGTAGCCTCTGCAGCTCAGCCTGGAGATTGTCCTATCCTGGTGACAGTAGCCTCTGCTGCTCAGCCTGGAGATTGTCCCATTCTGGTGACAGTAGCCTCTGCTGCTCAGCCTGGAGATTGTCCCATCCTGGTGACAGTAGCCTCTGCTGCTCAGCCAGGAGATGGACCCATCCTGGTCACAGTAGCCTCTGCTGCTCTGCCTGGAGATTGTCCTATCCTGCTGACAGTAGCCTCTGCTGCTCAGCCTGGAGATGGACCCATCCTGGTGACAGTAGCCTCTGCTGCTCCGCCTGGATATTGTCTCATCCTGGTGACAGTAGCCTCTGCTGCTCAGCCTGGAGATTGTCCCATCCTGGTGACAGTAGCCTCTGCTACTCAGCCAGGAGAGGGACCCATCCTGGTGACAGTAGCCTCTGCTGCTCTGCCTGGAGATTGTCCCATCCTGGTGACAGTAGCCTCTGCTGCTCAGCCTGGAGATTGTCCCATCCTGGTGACAGTAGCCTCTGCTGCTCAGCCAGGAGAGGGACCCATCCTGGTGACAGTAGCCTCTGCTGCTCTGCCTGGAGATTGTCCCATCCTGGTGACAGTAGCCTCTGCTGCTCAGCCTGGAGATTGTCCTATCCTGGTCACAGTAGCCTCTGCTGCTCAGCCTGGAGATTGTCCTATCCTGGTGACAGTAGCCTCTGCTGCTCTGCTTGGATATTGTCCTATCCTGGTGACAGTAGCCTCTGCTGCTCAGTCTGGAGATTGTCCCATCCTGGTGACAGTAGCCTCTGCTGCTCAGCCTGGAGATTGTCCCATCCTGGTGACAGTAGCCTCTGCTGCTTAGCCTGGAGATTGTCCTATCCTGGTTACAGTAGCCTCTGCTGCTCCGCCTGGATATTGTCTCATCCTAGTGACAGTAGCCTCTGTTGCTCAGCCTGGAGATTGTCCTCTTCTGGTGACAGTAGCTTCTGCTGCTCCGCCTGGAGATTGACCCATCCTGGTGACAGTAGCCTCTGCTGCTCAGCCAGGAGAGGGACCCATCCTGGTGACAGTAGCCTCTGCTGCTCTGCCTAGAGATTGTCCCATCCTGGTGACAGTAGCCTCTGCTGCTCAGCCTGGAGATTGTCCTATCCTGGTCACAGTAGCCTCTGCTGCTCAGCCTGGAGATTGTCCTATCCTGGTGACAGTAGCCTCTGCTGCTCCGCTTGGATATTGTCCTATCCTGGTGACAGTAGCCTCTGCTGCTCAGCCTGGAGATTGTCCCATCCTGGTGACAGTAGCCTCTGCTGCTCAGCCTGGAGAGGGCCCCATCCTGGTGACAGTAGCCTCAGCTGCTCAGCCTGTAGATTGTCCCATCCTGGTCACAGTAGCCTCTGCTGCTCAGCCTGGAGAGGGACCCATCCTGGTGACAATAGCCTCTGCTGCTCCGCCTGGAGATTGTCCCATCCTGGTCACAGTAGCCTCTACTACTCAGCCTGGAGAGGGAACCATCCTGGTGACAGTAGCCTCTGCTGCTCAGCCTGGAGAGGGACCCATCCTGGTGACAGTAGCCTTTGCTGCTCCGCCTGGAGATTGTCCCATCCTGGTCACAGTAGCCTCTGCTGCTCAGCCAGGAGATTGTCCCATCCTGGCCACAGTAGCCTCTGCTGCTCAGCCTGGAGATTGTCCCATCCTGGTCACAGTAGCCTCTGCTGCTCAGCCTGAAGAGGGACCCATCCTGGCAGAGCCGGGACAATATCCTCCAGCAACCAAGGCTGAGACACCAAAGTGCGCCCCTCCATCCCTGCCACCCCAGCTGTCACACACTGATTGCTATTAGACTAAGAGGCGCCACAAGGCCCACAACCTCCCCAACACCTTAATATCTGGTTATCTGGCTTGCAGTCACTGCCATGTATCCCCTTTTCTTATTTATTTCTGCTTCAAACACAATTAGGAATGACAGCTGAATGAATTCTGCGCCCCCTTCTACACTGCGCCCTGAGGCTGGAGCCTCTCCAGCCTATGCCTCGGCCCGGCCCTGCATCCTGGTCAGTAACTTGGCCTTAAGGGCTGGTTCAGCTGCCTTTTGCTTAAAGTGCTTTTTGTGCAAGTGAGCAGAAAAGACGGGAAATGAGGCGGTTGAGCGCAGTGTTTGTGTGAAGGATGGTAAACGATCATGCCAGTGGCTGTCCGTTCACTTGAATGGACAGCGCTTAAACGACGAGGGTCGTGGCCATCGTCTACTACTGTGAGACCATCCATGTGAACCAGCCCTGAACACATACAACTGCTTGTGTTTGCACATCGCAATCGGTCAGCATTTTGCTAGCGTTTTGCACAGGGATTTCCACTGCTTTTAGAAGCAGTTCTTTGTTTCTTTTTCTTACGTTTGCAGTGAGATTGCGGTTTGCAAATTTTTAAACACTTTTTTAGGTGGTTTAGGCAGTTAAATTGCTGCAAAATTCACTTTTCTACAGCGATTGCGAAGCGACTCTGCAGCATTCGTATCTTTTGTGTTGGAACTCAAATGCTCTGAAAATGCTTCAGCGACCCGCGGTTGCGATTTCCCTAATTGCAATCCCTCCAGAGGGTTTGCGTTCATTGACTTTCTTTAGCCTAGAAACTTCATTCCAAAGTGCGGCTAAATCTCTCTACTGGGCCATAGCTCTTAGGGCTGGTGTACACCTAAATGCACTTGCGTAATGGCGAACACTCAGAGTTTTTAGAAGTGATTTTTCTAAGCGATTCTAGGATTCTATTGATTTTTGGAGCGTTTTGGTGTAGCAATTTTTTATACAGTAGAGGTGCAAATGCAAAGCTTTTGTAAAAAAAAAAAAAGTGCTTGGAAAATCGCCCTGTTCGGCCTTGTTCACATTGCGTTGCGCTTGCGCTATTGCCCGCGCTATTGCCCACGCTGAGCAATTATTTATTTTTCTTCTAATCGCTTTGCTCTGCATGTTATAAGCGCTTTTGTAAGCGCTTTAGCAGAACAATTATTTAAACCACTTCCTGACTTCAGTTAGGAAGTGATTACTTTGCCCCCGGAAATGAATAAATACAATATATTTATTCATTAAATTGCTAGGGAAATCGCTATACAAAGCGCTTTCTCAAGCACTTTGCGATTTCCCTATACCTTCCATTCAGGGCAAATCTCCCTGAGGCTCCCTGCATACTGCAAATCCGTTTCCGATTCAGATTTTCAATTCCGATTTTCCCTGAATACATTCAACAGAAAAACGGATCAAAAAAATGCAGTGTGCAGTAAAGATTAAAAATCGAAATCAGAATCGGATGTAAAAACCGATTAAAAAGCGGAATCTGAATCGGAATCGCATGCAGTGTGCAAGGAGCCTTCAAATGGTCCTTACATCGCTTTTGTCAGCAACAAGCAAACGGAATGCATGAGAACTATCTCATTGGAAAGCATAGGGTAAGAGCTTTTAGGGCGATTTGTACAAAAAAAAACCCACCTCTAGTGTGAACTAGCCCTTCTAGCGCTTTTAGGCTCCCTGCACACTGCAAATCCGATTTGCGATTCCGATTTGCGATTCCAATTTTCCCTGAATGCTATCAACAGCAAAAACGCAGCATGCAGTAACGATTAAAAATTGGAATTGCATGCAGTGTGATGGGAGCCTTAGGCTTCTTGCACACTACATGCGATTCCGATTTTTTTTTTTTTTTATACGTCCGATTTTGGATTCCAAATAGAAATCTAAGCAGCATGCAGTACGTTTTTTAATCAGAATCCAAAATCAGATCAGAAAAAAAAAATCGGGAGTCGCATGTAGTGTGCAAGAGACCTTACAGTGATTTTCCACTTTCCTATACTTAACATTGAAGCTGAATCGCCTCAGAAATGCTGCAGAACCCGCGTTTGTGTCTGGAAAAAAAATCACATCGCTCTGGTATGTTCCATCCCATTCAAATACATTAGCCAAGCGCTTTTCAAAAGCGCTCGGAAGCGCACTAGGTGGGCCCTGGCTGCAGCTCATCTCTCCACATTCTATACTTTGCCCATTCTTACCCTCCTAAATGCTGCCACCTGTCTCCCCATCCTCACTAGTGCTTTCTATTTTCAGCCTCTGCCCATCTGCCACTACCGCCGCATTTCACTAAAGCTTTACCACATTCGGTAATGCAGAAAACAGCTGATTTTACCGATCACCTTGTCAAATGCCAATTCACTAAACCTATTTCACTCTCAAGTATATGCACCCAAAAGTAAAATTACTGACTACTGAGGTAAATTATCGACTTGTACAGTAAATACCTCAAGAAATGTCAAGAAATTGCAATTCACAAAGATTGAAGCATTTAGTAAATAAAGTAAAAGGGTTCAGTATTTACCTCCAGCTCTGAACAGCCGGTAACTCTCTCCATGCGGTAACATTGTCAGGCAGCCAATAGGGAGAGCCACACAGCCCTGCTTATCACTCCATTTGATCTGATACTCTGGAGGGCCTGACTTCAGAATGGCATAGAAGGAGATGGAGACATTTAGAGGACAACTGAAGTGACAACCAGATAGAGGCTGCCATATTTATTTACTTTTAAACAGTACCAGTTGCTTAGCAGTCCTGCTGATCTATTTGGCTGCAGTAGTGTCTGCATCACACACCTGAAACAAGCATGCAGCTAATCTTGTCAGATCTAACAATAATGTCAGAAACCCCTGATCTGCTGCATGCTTGTTCAGACTTTATATGGCTAAAAGAAGAGGCAGAGGATCAACAGGATAGCCAGGCAACTGGTATTGCTTAAAGGGAACCTGTACTGAATAAAATTATTTAAAATAAACAAACGAGGTAACTTCAAATGAACATTAAATAGTTACCTTGCCATCAGTTCCTCTCAGAAGCTCACCATTTTCTTCTGACAATAATCCCTTCCAGTTCTGACAACATTTTGTCAGAACTGAAATATATCAGTTGCTGTCAGTTATAGCTGAGTGGACAACTGATGTGCCCGGTAATGTCCATGTTTCCCTATGGCTCAACTGGGCGATGTTACAGTTTAACAGTGTGCTGACCAGAAAGCTGTTATGGGTAATGGCCATTTTCAAAATGTAGGATGGAAAATTCCCTTGATCACAGTGGACAAACAGGTTGCGAGAGAGGAAAAAGAGATTGATGAGTAGACTACATGGGAGAGGAGTATGACCTGTGTATGTTTATTTTGACTTAATTTTCAGTTCAGGTTTTCTTTAAAAGGATATCCGCCATATCCCTCTTGCTCCAGTTGTCCTTTAAAAAGGCTTTTCTGTATCCCTTTAGATGTGCATATATATATATATATATATATATATATATATATATATATATATATATATATATATATATATAAAAGAAGAGCTCCCTCTAGTGCAGGGGTCTCAAACTCAATTTACCTGGGGGCCGCAGGAGGCAAAGTCAGGATGAGGCTGGGCCGCATAAGGGAATCAATCAATCAGCAGCTCCCGCACTGATTGAGCGGCATCGCCGCCTCTGCCCACCCCCTCACTCTTCCTTCACAGAGAGGGGCGGGCAGAGGCGGCGATGCGCCGCGATTGACGTCAGGAGGGGCAGAGCTGAAGCTGAAAGCTCTGCCCCTTCCAGGAAATGCCGGCGGATTGCCCCCCCGGGCGATTTGGGGTCTCTGCAGCCCTCGTTTAGCGGCGGGGATGCGGCGGATTACTTGGGTGCACTGAAGCGAACTATAAGTAAGCTTTTACCGGCGAGGGCCACAAAATATTGTATCGAGGGCCGCAAATGACCCGCGGGCCATGAGTTTGAGACCCCTGCTCTAGTGGCTGCAGCACATTTAAAGGGATGCTGGGGATGCACTGACTGGTCAGTTAAACCCCGACTCATGCAGCAGCAACACCACCTGTGGGAAGACTCCCAGCTTCCTGCCTGACCTGCTCCACAACCAGAGCCGGGACAAGGTCCTCCAGCACCCAAGGCTGAGACACCAAAGTGCGCCCCTCCATCCCGCCCAGCCGTCACACACTGATTGCTATTAGACTAAGAAGCGCCCCAGGACCTCCAACCTTAACCTCTAGTTATCGGGCTTTCTGACTCTGCCATGTATCCCCTTTTCTTATTTCTCTCTGTTTCAAACACAATAGGGGAATGATAACTGGGTGAGTTGTAAGCCCCCTCCTACACTGCCCCCTGAGGCAGGAGCCTCTCTCTGCCTCGGCCCGGCCCTGTCCACAGCTGGTGACACCAAGCAGGGTTTTAGTGAATTAAAGCAAGCTTTTTCCGTACATTACCAAACTTCTACTGCATGTGGGAAATCTTAGTGAATTGGAAAAAAAATAAAAAAAATACCAAATGCTGCATTTTACCAACCTAAATTATTTCACAGGATTACCTTTAGGCTTCTTGCACACCAAGACGTTGCATTAGGTGCTACGTTAAGGTCGCATAACGTGCACCTAACACAACGTATGCTGCTGCAAGAGCCGACGGTAGAGTGAGCCGCGTTAGGCGGCTCGAGTCCTATAATGTCTCCCAGAGTGGCGCTGATTGGCCAGCGGGACCACGTGATGCGGAGCGAGACACTCTGCATCACGTGGTCCCGCCGGCCAATCAGCGCCCGCCAGTGCAGTGAATATTAAGTAGCCATGTGCGCGGCTACTGTAGCTGGCTCTCCCCGCCTCCTCTCCGCCCCCCACTGCGCATGTGCAAACAGTCTAACGCGGCTATAGCCGCTCCAACGCCGTAGCATGCTGCACTTTGCACAGAACGTGCAGCGTTACATGTAACGCAACGTGGGCTGTGTGAACAGCCCACTTGTGTTACATTGCTGTGCGTTGGGGGAGCGTTACAGGCGCACTAACGTGCGCCTGTAACGTCTTGGTGTGTAAGCAGCCTTAGTGAATTGAGGCCCATGTCTTTGCTCCAGCCTAGTCATTGAGTGCTTGGTGTACTCTGCAGAGTGCTGCAACCCATCTTGGCCCATCTACCACTACTGTACAGTTCACTGAACATCCCTGTTTGATGCTGGGCATACACGGTTCATTTCTGCCGCTCGATTTTCCGCTCAATTCTGCAGTTGATTCTCTTATATTCCGCAAATTTTTCTTATCTTGGATGGAACCGGCAGAACAAGGTCAATGTTTTCTCCTTTGCCCCACCTCCTGCATCATCCCCCATGCCATTGGCCCTCCTCCTTCCCCCTGCATAGTAACAGAACATGTTGATAGCCTATACCAGTGAAGGCTAACCTTGGCACTCCAGCTGTGGTGGAACTACAAGTCCCATGAGGCATTGCAATACGCTGACAGCTCTAAGCATAACTCGGGGAGGCAGAGGCATGATGGGATTTGTAGTATTATCACAGCTGGAGTGCCAAGGTTAGCCATCACTGGCCTATACTATAGGTCTGCACAGCCTCGTCCCAAAACTGTCTGTCGCCCTGGCAGAGATGGATTAACATGTAATGGGGATCTAGGCAAAGTAGTAGATTTGGGGCCCCATTGCCATCTTTTTGGTAAGCTGAAGTATAGAGAGGTCAGAAAAGGTGGGCCCCTTAACACCCACTGGGTCCCAGGTACCTGCCTAGTTTGCCTGGTGGAAGATCCTGCTCTGTGCCCGAGGCATTGAATCTCTTTGTCAGGTGTTCAACACTTAACGGAAATGCGCTCAGTATATACGAGTGAGTGACGGCCTTTCGCTCAGAGTGACACCCACGGCACATGACCCCATAAAGTCCCAACACATGGAGCTAGGGCGGCATTCATAATATCTACCTTGAATAATGACACCAAAGAATGAACCATCATTTTGTGGTGCAGATACATTATTATTACACATTAATGTCAGATAGACGGATTGCAATTTAGCGAAAATGATAGTTTCATTTGGTTGATTTTCATGTCAGGTTTTCTGGGTAGACACCGTGTGTGTATTTCCCTGTGCTGTGACTATATGGGGTTCTGTCCATCGCCAGGTGCTCTGAATCAGGGCTTGTGCACACCGAGCGGCTTTTTCCGCGTTTTCAGATCCGCTTGCGGCTGCGGATCTGCTTGGTCAATGTATCTCAATGGGGTGGTGCACACCAGAGCGGCAGGCGTTTTGCAGAAACGAAAAATGCCTGGGTGAGGCATTTTTTGGATTTCGGATGCGTTTCTGCCCCAATGTTAAAGGATACCACAACTGAAATGTGACATAATGAGATAGACATGGGTATGTACAGCGCCTAGCACACAAATAACTATGCTGTGTTCCTTTTTTTCTTTCTCTGCCTGAAAGAGGTAAATATCAGGTTTGTAAGTGGCTGACTCAGTCCTGACTCAGACAGGAAGTGACTACAGTGTGACCCTCACTGATAAGAAATTCCAACTATAACACACTTTCCTAGCAGAAAATGGCTTCTGAGAGCAAGAAAGAGGTAAAACGGGGGAATTTCTTATCAGTGAGGGTCACACTGTAGTCACTTCCTGTCTGAGTCAGGACTGAGTCAGCCACTTACATACCTGATATTTACCTCTTTCAGGCAGAGAAAGAAAAAAAGGAACACAGCATAGTTATTTGTGTGCTAGGCGCTGTACATACACATGTCTATCTCATTATGCCACATGTCAGTTGTGGTATCGTATAGGAAAAACGCAAACCGCTCTGAAAAACGCTTGTTCAGAGCGGTTTTGCAGGCGTTTTTGTTACAGAAGCTGTTCAGTAACAGCTTTACTGTAACAATATATGAAATCTACTATACTAAAAAACCGCAGCAGCAATCCGCAAAACGCTAGCAAAGCGCCTCATAAAAATAAAAAAAAGCGTTTAAAAATCTGCTAGCGTTTTGCGGATCTGCTAGCGGGTTTTGGTGTGCACCAGCCCTCAGAGGGTGTGGCTCACTTGTATGTACTGAGCACATTACTAGGTAAGGTTGTACACCTGACGAAGGGTGAGGAAGACCTGAAACTGGCTGTACTGATACATACAGAATAACACAGGGGAAGTGGTACTGTGCAGCATCTATACATACAGAATGACACAGGGGAAGTGGTGCTGTGCAGCATCTATACATACAGAATTACACAGGAGAAGTGGCACTGTGCAGCATCTATACATACAGCATTACACAGGGGAAGTGGTACTGTGCAGCATCTATACATACAGAATTACACAGGGGAAGTGGTACTGTGCAGCATCTATACATACAGAATTACACAGGGGAAGTGGTACTGTGCAGCATCTATACATACAGCATTACACAGGGGAAGTGGTACTGTGCAGCATCTATACATACAGAATTACACAGGGGAAGTGGTACTGTGCAGCATCTATACATACAGAATTACACAGGGGAAGTGGTACTGTGCAGCATCTATACATACAGAATTACACAGGAGAAGTGGTACTGTGCAGCCTCTATACATACAGCATTACACAGGGGAAGTGGTACTGTGCAGCATCTATACATACAGAATTACACAGCGGAAGTGGTACTGTGCAGCATCTATACATACAGAATTACACAGGTGAAGTGGTAATGTGCAGCATCTATACATACAGAATTACACAGGGGAAGTGGTACTGTGCAGCCTCTATACATACAGAATTACACAGGGGAAGTGGTACTGTGCAGCATCTATACATACAGAATTACACGGCGGAAGTGGTACTGTGCAGCATCTATACATACAGAATGACACAGGGGAAGTGGTACTGTGCAGCATCTATACATACAGAATTACACAAGGGAAGTGGTACTGTGCAGCATCTATACATACAGCATTACACAGGGGAAGTGGTACTGTGCAGCAGCTATACATACAGCATTACACAGAGGAAGTGGTACTGTGCAGCATCTATACATACAGAGTTACACAGGGGAAGTGGTACTGTGCAGCATCTATACATACAGAATGACACAGGGGAAGTGGTACTGTGCAGCATCTATACATACAGCATTACACAGGGGAAGTGGTACTGTGCAGCAGCTATACATACAGCATTACACAGGGGAAGTGGTACTGTGCAGTATCTATACATACAGAGTTACACAGGGGAAGTGGTACTGTGCAGCATCTATACATACAGAATTACACAGGGGAAGTGGTACTGTGCAGCCTCTATACATACAGAATAACACAGGGGAAGTGGTACTGTGCAGCATCTGTACATACAGAGTTACACAGGGGAAGTGGAACTGTGCAGCATCTATACATACAGAATCACACAGGGGAAGTGGTACTGTGCAGCATCTATACATACAGGATTACACAGGGGAAGTGGTACTGTGCAGCATCTATACATACAGAATCACACAGGGGAAGTGGTACTGTGCAGCATCTATACATACAGAATCACACAGGGGAAGTGGTACTGTGCAGCCTCTATACATACAGAATCACACAGGGTAAGTGGTACTGTGCAGCATCTATACATACAGAATTACACAGGGGAAGTGGTACTGTGCAGCATCTATACATACAGAATTACACAGGGGAAGTGGTACTGTGCAGCATCTATACATAGAGAATTACACAGGGGAAGTGGTACTGTGCAGCATCTATACATACAGAATCACACAGGGGAAGTGGTACTGTGCAGCATCTATACATACAGAATCACACAGAGGAAGTGGTACTGTGCAGCATCTATACATACAGAATTACACAGGGGAAGTGGTACTGTGCAGCCTCTATATATACAGAATTACACAGGGGAAGTGGTACTGTGCAGCATCTATACATACAGAATAACACAGGGGAAGTGGTACTATGCAGCATCTATACATACAGCATTACACAGGGGAAGTGGTACTGTGCAGCATCTATACATACAGAATTACACAGGGGAAGTGGTACTGTGCAGCATCTATACATACAGAATAACACAGGGGAAGTGGTACTGTGCAGCCTCTATACATACAGAATTACACAGGGGAAGTGGTACTGTGCAGCATCTATACATACAGAATCCCACAGAGGAAGTGGTACTGTGCAGCATCTATACATACAGAATCCCACAGAGGAAGTGGTACTGTGCAGCATCTATACATACAGAATTACACAGGAGAAGTGGTACTGTGCAGCATCTATACATACAGCATTACACAGGAGAAGTGGTACTGTGCAGCATCTATACATACAAAATTACACAGGGGAAGTGGTACTGTGCGGCATCTATACATACAGAATCACACAGGGGAAGTGGTACTGTGCAGCATCTATACATACAGAATTACACAGGGGGAGTGGTACTGTGCAGCATCTATACATACAGAATTACACAGGGGAAGTGGTACTGTGCAGCATCTATACATACAGAATCACACAGGGGAAGTGGTACTGTGCAGCCTCTATACATACAGAATTACACAGGGGAAGTGGTACTGTGCAGCATCTTTACATACAGCATTACACAGAGGAAGTGGTACTGTGTAGCAGCTATACATACAGCATTACACAGGGGAAGTGGTACTGTGCAGCATCTATACATACAGAGTTACACAGGGGAAGTGGTACTGTGCAGCATCTATACATACAGAATGACACAGGGGAAGTGGTACTGTGCAGCATCTATACATACAGCATTACACAGGGGAAGTGGTACTGTGCAGCAGCTATACATACAGCATTACACAGGGGAAGTGGTACTGTGCAGCATCTATACATACAGAGTTACACAGGGGAAGTGGTACTGTGCAGCATCTATACATACAGAGTTACACAGGGGAAGTGGAACTGTGCAGCATCTATACATACAGAATCACACAGGGGAAGTGGTACTGTGCAGCATCTATACATACAGGATTACACAGGGGAAGTGGTACTGTGCAGCATCTATACATACAGAATCACACAGGGGAAGTGGTACTGTGCAGCATCTATACATACAGAATCACACAGGGGAAGTGGTACTGTGCAGCCTCTATACATACAGAATTACACAGGGGAAGTGGTACTGTGCAGCCTCTATACATACAGAATTACACAGGGGAAGTGGTACTGTGCAGCATCTATACATACAGAATTACACAGGGGAAGTGGTACTGTGCGGCAACTATACATACAGAATTACACAGGGGAAGTGGTACTGTGCAGCATCTATACATACAGAATTACACAGGGGAAGTGGTACTGTGCAGCCTCTATACATACAGAATGACACAGGGGAAGTGGTACTGTGCAGCATCTATACATACAGAGTTACACGGGGGAAGTGGTACTGTGCAGCATCTATACATACAGAGTTACACGGGGGAAGTGGTACTGTGCAGCATCTATACATACAGAATTACACAGGGGAAGTGGTACTGTGCAGCATCTATACATACAGAATTACACGGGGAAGTGGTACTGTGCAGCATCTATACATACAGAATGACACAGGGGAAGTGGTACTGTGCAGCATCTGTACATACAGAATTACACAGGGGAAGTGGTACTGTGCAGCATCTATACATACAGAATTACACGGGGGAAGTGGTACTGTGCAGCATCTATACATACAGAATTACACAGGGGAAGTGATACTGTGCAGCATCTATACATACAGAATTACACAGGGGAAGTGGTACTGTGCAGCCTCTATACATACAGAATTGCACAGGGGAAGTGGTACTGTGCAGCATCTAAACATACAGAATTACACAGGGGAAGTGGTACTGTGCAGCCTCTATACATACAGAATTACACAGGGGAAGTGGTACTGTGCAGCATCTATACATACAGAATTACACAGGGGAAGTGGTACTGTGCAGCAGCTATACATACAGAATTACACAGGGGAAGTGGTACTGTGCAGCATCTATACATACAGAATTACATGGGGAAGTGGTACTGTGCAGCATCTATACATACAGAATCACACAGGGGAAGTGGTACTGTGCAGCATCTATACATACAGAATGACACAGGGGAAGTGGTACTGTGCAGCATCTATACATACAGAATTACACAGGGGAAGTGGTACTGTGCAGCATCTATACATACAGAATGACACAGGGGAAGTGGTACTGTGCAGCATCTGTACATACAGAATTACACAGGGGAAGTGGTACTGTGCAGCATCTATACATACAGAATTACACAGGGGAAGTGGTACTGTGCAGCATCTATACATACAGAATTACACAGGGGAAGTGATACTGTGCAGCATCTATACATACAGAATTACACAGGGGAAGTGGTACTGTGCAGCCTCTATACATACAGAATTGCACAGGGGAAGTAGTACTGTGCAGCATCTAAACATACAGAATTACACAGGGGAAGTGGTACTGTGCAGCCTCTATACATACAGAATTACACAGGGGAAGTGGTACTGTGCAGCATCTATACATACAGAATTACACAGGGGAAGTGGTACTGTGCAGCAGCTATACATACAGAATTACACAGGGGAAGTGGTACTGTGCAGCATCTATACATACAGAATTACATGGGGAAGTGGTACTGTGCAGCATCTATACATACAGAATCACACGGGGGAAGTGGTACTGTGCAGCATCTATACATACAGAATCACACAGGGGAAGTGGTACTGTGCAGCATCTATACATACAGAGTTACACGGGGGAAGTGGTACTGTGCAGCATCTATACATACAGAATTACACAGGGGAAGTGGTACTGCGCAGCATCTATACATACAGAATTACACAGGGGAAGTGGTACTGTGCAGCATCTATACATACAGAATAACACAGGGGAAGTAGTACTGCGCAGCATCTGTACATACAGAATTACACAGGGGGAGTGGTACTGTGCAGCCTCTATACATACAGAATTACACAGGGGAAGTGGTACTGCGCAGCATCTATACATACAGAATTACACAGGGGAAGTGGTACTGTGCAGCATCTATACATACAGAATTACACAGGGGAAGTGGTACTGTGCAGCATCTATACATACAGAATTACACAGGGGAAGTGGTACTGTGCAGCATCTATACATACAGAATTACACAGGGGAAGTGGTACTGTGCAGCATCTATACATACAGAATTACACAGGGGAAGTGGTACTGTGCAGCATCTATACATACAGAATAACACAGGGGAAGTGGTACTGTGCAGCATCTATACATACAGAATTACACAGGGGAAGTGGTACTGTGCAGCATCTATACATACAAAATTACACAGGGGAAGTGGTACTGTGCAGCATCTATACATACAGAATTACACAGGGGAAGTGGTACTGTGCAGCATCTATACATACAGAATAACACAGGGGAAGTGGTACTGTGCAGCATCTGTGCATACAGAATTACACAGGGGGAAGTGGTACTGTGCAGCCTCTATACATACAGGATTACACAGGGGAAGTGGTACTGTGCAGCATCTATACATACAGAATAACACAGGGGAAGTGGTGCTGTGCAGCATCTATACATACAGTATTACACATGAGAAATGTTACAATATGGCACTATCACACAGGAGAAGTTGTACTGTGCATCATGGAGGATTAGGGGCAGACAGGCAGGTTTGAATCCCCTTAGGCAGCAGCAGTAATTGGGACAGTTCTTAGAAATCATTGGATGAGCAGCCTGGTCCTCTCATCCTCCCCCCTCCTCACTGCTCATGCTCCCTGCATCCCCCTTCCCCCCTCCCCTCAGCTGGAGCATCCTCTGCACCGTGACTCCGGCTCCATCCTCTGGGGCCACCTGGACAAGCATGGCACAAGGGGACGACCTGCAGGCTTTCACCTCCATCATGGATGCCCTGGTGCGGATCAGTGTAAGTGCCTCATGTGTGTGTCTGTCATGTCTGGAGGGCAGCCAGGGGCCAGACGTAGTGTGCTGGCATGCAGGGTGCGCTGTGGATGAGATAGGTGGGTGCACACATATGCCAGGGTGGTGGGTGCAGGATATAGCTGACCTAGGGGCTGCATGCATCACATGTGTATCTATGTATCTATAGATTTATTGCTGCACCTATATAATTTCTATTATAGACATATACAACGATGGAGGGGGGGGGGGGGGGGGAAGGGTTGGCAGAGCGGCAGTAGTCCCCCTCCTCAGCTGATGCTGAAGCTGCAGCACATCTAGTGGTTACCACGGCAACTGCATCCTCCATCTTGCCAGGGATGAGAAGGAGCTGCAGAGTCCCCTCCCTCTCTCCATGTCAACCTGGGAGGACATGGCAGCTCGGAGAGCGAACAAGGTGAACTAGACAGGGAGGGACCGCGGGAGGGTGTGACGCATGGATCATATAGTGCACCCCAGGGACCCATCACACAGATTATCCATGCCTGGGGACTATATGGGACACAGAAGCAAGGATCTACCTGTCCTTTACATCGAGCATGTATGTAAGGCCAGAGATGACAAGTGCACTGAAGTCGTCACATAGCACAACTGCTAAACACAGCATGCTGGCAATTTCTGGGGGAAACTGCATAGTTAGTAATGACATCACATAGCATTATACATGCTATAACTACCAAACAAACTGTGCTGGGGATTCTGGGAGAGGCTGCGTAGTGATGACATCATACAGCATTATACATCCCATAACTGGCAAATAAACTATGCCGGGGATTCTGGGAGAGGCTGCGTAGTTATGACATCACATGGCGTTATGCGTCCTGTAACTGCCAAACAATCTGTGCTGGGGATTCTGGGAGAGGTTGCACAGTGATGACATCACACAGCATTATGTATCCCATAACTGCCAAACAAACTTGTGCAGGAGATTCTGAGAGAGGCTGCGTAGTGGCGACATCACACAGCACTATACATCCCATAGCTGGCAATTGGCAAACAATCTGTGCTGGGGTTTCTGGGATAGGCTGCGTAGTTATGACATCACACAGCGTTATGTGTCCTATAACTGCCAAACAATCTGTGCTGGGGATTCTGGGAGAGGTTGCACAGTGATGACATCACACAGCATTATGTATCCCATAACTGCCAAACAATCTGTGCTGGAGATTCTGATATAGGCTGCGTAGTTATGACATCACACAACATTATGCATCCCATAACTGCCAAACAATCTTGTGGGGGAGGGATTCTGGGGGAGGCTGCGTAGTGATGACATCACACAGCATTACACATCCTGTAACTGCCAAACATACTGTGCTGGGGATTCTGGGGGACAGAGAAATATATTCCAATACATAGAGTTGTGGCTGAACATTTGCAGGGATGATGAGAAACTATAGATTGTGCTTCTTTCATGAGGTTAGAAGAAGAAGTTAGAGATATTAGCTAAGCCATAGGGTTCTCCGAGCCCAGTCCTCAAGAGCCATAGCCATGCCAGTGTTTTGGATGGACTGAGAAAGGGGGGAAATGCTCTACTTGATGAACCACACATTTCCTAAATCACTCCCATCAATTAATTTGAGCTGTGACAAAAATGTGTAAAGACGTCAACCCTTGAGGACTGGAGCTGGACAGACCTGAAAGTAAATCGAAGATGAGGTAGTGAAGTGATCACCTTATCAGCATGCCCAAGATGAGGTAGAAGACGATTCGTTTTTGGAGAGTAAGTAGAACAGATTGTAGGCTTGTATGAAGAGGTGCATTTTAAGGGTATGCTTCAAGGTTTCAGGTGTTGGAGGGTGATGGATGTAACATGGGAGGGAATTCCACAGAATAGGAGAAGCTAATGAGAATTCTTGTAAATGTATGAATGATGGAGCTGACTGGGGAGGAAATGAATTAGCCCTAATGCATGTGAGCCAAGCTTTTTAAGAAGCTGATAACTTTGATTTTCCAATCAACAAGCAATCGGTTGGGAGCGTCTAATCGGCCTACACATATATTAGATGGATCTTCCACTTTGGGGTGGATTTGTAGAAAGGCCACAAAGGCCTGGATCTTCTGTGGCTGCTGCCCATAGCTGGACATGGAAGAGGGGGTGCTGAATATGAAAGAGGAGGCTGCAAATGGAAATGAAGGCTGCAAATAAAGAGCAACACATAAAGAGTGGGACTGCTTTGCAAGGGTGCTGTACAGGGGCATAACAATAGACCCTGCAAGGGATGCTGCCGAAGGGGGGCCCAGAAGCCAGAGGGGCCCCATGGGGGGGAGATTATTTTCCCTGTCCTGAGAGACTGACAACTAAGGGCACAGAGAGAAAAAAAACTTTCCGCTCTCTGCACAATTGTTCTAATGACTGTGTCTGCTCAGCCACTGATAAAGAATCATACAAAGTTTTGTAGACAAAGATTTGTAGACCGTCCCTATTCAGTGTTCAGCAGGGTCTTGTGTACAGTGCTGCTCTACCGCCACCCTTTCTACCTCTCCCCAAGTGCTCTGTACTGTAGTGATGCTGGGGAATTCTGCAGAGTCAGTTCTGCTCCAGCAGAGGAGGACAGAGTGAGTGTAATAAGAAGCTGAGGCTGGGAGCGCACTCGTCTGCTGGTTTTCTGCACACCATAATGTGTGTCTGTATGTGTGAAAACATGCACATTTTATCACAGAAGCTAAAGTAATTGATAGAGAAAATGCCTGCAGTGCTTCACTGCTGTCTGTTTTTATCTGCATGGAGAAAACACATTCAAGTGTGCACTAGCCAGTTGAATAACCTTGGTTCTCAGTTTACCTGTGCTGTGTAGAAAGCGAGGAGGGAGGGAGGGGCCCCATCCAAAGTTTTGCAGGGAGGCCCAGTGATTTTTAGTTGCACCTCGAAGAGGGGGCTGCACATGGAATTGGTGGGTTGTTATTTCACATAACCATCAGAAAGTTTGGAGCAGTTGAAAGTGGCGCAAAGACGTGTCTTGTTTGAAAGGCGCCCGTTGTAATCGCGGCCATTATGGTCGCCAGCTATGCGAATTGCAGCTCGGCCCTTATTTGTAGCCACAATTCGCATAGCAGGTGTTCCCAGCGCCTGCAATTATAGTGGGCACCCTTTTAAACAAGACTATGGTGACTAAGATGGGGGGTTAAGGTAAGTGGAGGGTTTAAGGTCTGTCGCTCACCCGGTGGGGGGGGGGGGGGGTGTTAAGATTAGGCGCCTATCAGGTGGTGTATAAGGTCTAGGGGTGGGGGGGGGGGTGTTGTTAAGCACCACTGGGGTGGGGGAGGGGCTTAGACACCAGCAGCGGAGGGTTGCGTGTGAGAGTAGCAAAAGGCTAGGTCATAGTAGAGTTTCGGTGCATATTACCGATATTTTACTATATGACTGCAACCTCCTGGACTCTCAGCTCCAGTCCTTGATACTTCACATTGATTATTTGCACGTGCAAATGACATGACGTACAAGACTAGACACGGTTAACAAGATGCAAATAATACTGGCTTACATGCAAATTTCATGCCAAGTGTATGCAACTTAGGAATTGAGCCAATCAAATGCTCTTCTGTTGTTTTTGATTGGCCCATTTGAAAGATGTACAACATTTTCATATATTTTGCTTGCAAGGTAGAATTTGCATCTCACTGACCATCTTTACGCATGGCGGATTGGTAGTTACCAGCACTTCCCATCACTCAACAACTGGTAAGATGAAAGATCATTTGTTAGTGCTTTCACATCGTACTGCAAGGTCATTTGGCAATCTTTCCATTTTGATCAAATTGTTGACTGGATGTGAGTTTCAGGCTCGTGTTGAGTCTACAGAGAAGGTAAAAAGATAACAATTTCTGGTTTTGACGTGAATGAAGAATTAGCAGGTGGACAGCAAGGAGCTCAAGATTATTAGAACAGAAAGGTCTGTAGCTGAGAAATAGAGTTGATGGCATCTGCACAGAAATGATACTGTACTAAGTGTCCACGACTGTGTATATAGAAAAGAGAAAGGGTCCACAAACATTGCCTCGTGGTACACCATCAGACAGTTGGTAATGACAGGATTTGGTAGACAATAATGACTGTTAACAGCCATTATACATCTCCTATAACTGATGAACACACCACACCGAGAAAAATATGCTGGAGGAAATTATTAATTGTAATTCTGTCGGTCTCTTTGTTGTTACAGACCAGTATGAAGAACATGGAGCGTGAGCTGTTGTGTCCAGTGTGTAAAGAAATGTACAAACACCCAATTATCCTACCGTGTAAGCACAACGTGTGCCACGTGTGTGCCACCGAGATCCTCCTCCAAAGAGGGTACGTCTGTGACCCCAACTCCGAACCCAACTCTCCGCTCTCCTCTCCATCCACACGTAGCCCCCGCATGGGCCGAAGGGTGGTACCAAAGCAGGAGAGGCTCATCAAATCAGGTGAGACACTGATCTACTTACCTCCATCCCCCAGGATCACTGCCGTCTACTTAGCTCAGTTTCCCAGAATGGCTGCAGCCTACTGACCTACATCTCACTGCTTTACTGCAGGCTGCTGATATTCCATCCTCCATGACGGCGGCTGCTGCAGTCTACATACTTCCATCCTACATTATAGCTACCATCTGCTTATCTCCATATCCTAGGATGACTGCTGTATGTTCACCTCGTTTCTCCATGATAGCTGTTGTCTGTTTATCTTTATTCCTCAGGATACCTGCTGTGGATGTACCTCTTTGGAGTGGCTGGATAGTGTAATGGTTAAGGGCTCTGCCTCTGACACAGGAGACCTGGGTTCGAATCTGGGCTCTGCCTGTTCAGTAAGCCAGCACCTATTCAGTAGGAGGCCTTGGGCAAGACTCCCTAACACTGCTACTGCCTATAGAGCGCGTCCTAGTGGCTGCAGCTCTGGCGCTTTGAGTCCGCCAGGAGAAAAGCGCAATATAAATGTTCTGTGTTTGTTTGTTTGTTTGCTCCTAGGATCACTGCATTCTATTTACCTCTATCCCCAGGATGGCTTTAGTCTGAAGATCTCACTGTGATTAGTTAGGTGGTTTAAGGCCTCTTTCCCACCAGGACGCTGCGTTTTAGGGGACGTTATTGGTCGCATAACGTGCCCCTAACGCAACGCCTGGTGGTGCTGGAGGAGGACGCTACCTAGAGCTGCATTATGCAGCTCTTGGTGGGCCTTTTTTGTGCTATGCGATGCGGAGACCACGTGATCCGCATCACGTGGTCCCGCCAGCCAATCGCTGCACAGAGCGGCCGCTCCAGGAAGTAAACACTGCACGTCACAGTGCAGTGAATATTAATTAGCCATGTGGCTGGCCGCGGAGGAGGAGGGGAGACCTCCTACTCCAACATTACTGAGCATGTGCAAACAGTCTAACGCGGCTTAGCCGCGTATAACGTACTGCATGCAGTACTTTCACTTGACGTGCAGCGTTACAATGTAACACAACGTGGGCACTGTGAACAGCCCATTGATTTTTCATGACTGTGCGGTGGGCTGCGTTACACGTGCGCCTGTAACGTCCCACTGTGAAAGCAGCCTAAAGGTGGCCATACATTAGTAGACTTGGCAACCGATCATGACCAATTGTGGGCTGAAATTGCATAAATCGCATGAATGGAAAGGACATGCTGGGAAATCTCGAGCCCACATGCTTGATCTGGTGTGTGGCGGTAATGGCACGCGATAATCCTGAACAACAAACACGATGGAAAAACCCTTGGCCATGTCCTCCCAAATGTAGATGTATCCCACCCCAGTGCCCGTGTATTAATACTTTACCTGTCCGATGTCCGCCACTGTCTCCACACTCTTCCTCATTCACGCACCACATGGTAGCACGTTGGGCGGGTGTGAGGTCACATCGGGTGCAATACGACGGCAACCAGGTGTGGTGCGAATGAGGAAAAGGAGGCCGGAGACAGCTGCGGACGCTGGACAGCCGCACTAGCGGCTCTCCATTCAGATTAAGGAGGAGAAAGCTGAACCCGATCGTATCCGCTCTACTGCGTAGACGTCAAGGACTCGTGCCTGCGCAGTAGAGCGGATCCAATCGGGTTCAGCTATTTCCGCCTTAACCAAAATGGAGAGCCACTAGTGTGCCTGAGCAGGATTGCGGTAGGTAAATATTCACCTTGCCGCGGTTCGGGGGGCTGCAGCGTTGGACTGCCGGGACACCAGAGGACGGAGGAAGCCTCTCGAGGTAAGTATCCTCCCAGAGGTGTTTTGGTTTTTTTACGGATTCTTTTTAAGGGGAACCTAAAGCGAGGCTTCCATATTTCTTTCCTTTTAAGCAATACTAGTTGCCTGGCTGTCCTGCTGATCTATTTGTCTGCCATAGTGTCTGAATCACACACCTGAATCAAGCAGAATAGCCAGGCAATATGCATTGTTTAAAAGGAAATAAATATGGCAACTTCTATATCCCTCTCGCTTTAGGTTCCCTTTAACATAAACTCAGAAAAACAGTCATTGGTAGCAACAGGCTCTTCTACACACATAATAGCAGCTGATGGCATTGTAACACAATAAAAATAGTTTAGATAAGTGACATTCTTAAAGGATGACAATCGCTAAATTTAAAATGCATGAGTATGCATATGTATAAAATGTACATTTTTCCAGAGTAAATTACACGAAACGATTCCGTTTTCCAATGTTGCTGCCAATTATATTAGCTTGTAAAACTCTGGCAGATGTGACAGGTCATTTTCCTCATGGGGGATTCACAGATATTTATTTACAAAAGCACTTATAGTTCCTCAGAAAAACAAGAATGAAAGAAACCGAGAGCCCAATCTGGTGTAGCAATTTCTACAAAAATGAAATTATAGTAGAATTAAATTATACTCACAAGTCAGGGTTACCACATAGGCAACCACTGAGACAGCAGGTGGGGAGAATTGTTACCTGACCCCACTCAGGTTTAAAAAGTCGCTCTCTATAGATAAGAAAAGTGGGGATACACCCCTCCACCAAGGGTGGACTAAGAGATTGAATAACCAGGATAATAGAGGCGACAACCAAGTATAAAATAGGTTAAAAACCGTCTAAAAGGAGGGAAATGGGTGGATTCACCTCCCCCAGATACATAAATGACCAGGCTAATTCAGCCGTTAGATATACAACTGTATTTATTTAAAACAATTCTCCAGTAATGATGCAACGCGTTTCACGGGCCAACATCCCGCTTCATCAGGCAATATAACAAGGAGAACACTGGAGAAAGAAAACAAGGGGAAAAAAAGGGGGGGGGGGAGAGATAAGGGGAAGGGGGGGAACAAAAAGAAAAAAAATGATGATGCTAGAAAGTGCTCCAAACTTCAACAGAACTTATCATATTCTGAAACAATTTTCATAGTAAAATATATTATTATTATGTAAAATACACAAAGCGAAGTGCGCTACCCCCTCCCAGTGTCCAGAAACCTGTTCGGACAGTCCTTATGAGCAATTGCTTTGTTGTTCAGCGTCCAATGTCCAGACACTCCAGATTAGTTATCCGTGGTGGAGGTTTCACATGTATGGAGAGAAAAGCAAGAAGAAGAAATTCATAGTGCAATCCTGTATGTATCGGAACACAGGGACATTCACCCTATGGGGCCCGATTGTGCGACTTCTATTACGGATTCACCTCTATGTGAGTGACCATCAGCCAACAATTGGCACGCTCACCTTATTGTAAGGCTGCCCAGCCCTACAGACAGCAACTGCACTTTCTGAGGTTTAGCCGACCTCCTCCCAACGATCGGATCATATCCAATCTCAAACAAACCAATAGAAAAATATCATAGTGCAAGTATGTTTGTAATACAGCTAGTTTTCATAGCAACGTATCTATTGATCTCCTGCTCACCCTTTGCTGCTGCTGCCCACACTCACAGACAGCTGTCCTCACTTTATGGGTGTGCAGTCTCAGCCACAATCCTTGCAGGTATAGTCCACCTTCTTATAGCACGATATCAGGCACACATCTAAAACTGAAAGGCTTCTGATAGTGTAAAAACCCACAGTTTTATTTATATAAAACAAGTATTGTACTCACAAACACAAGTACCCTGATGAGTCGTATGACATAACGCGTAGGGCGGAGCCTGGAAGGGAAGCGACCAGCAGCAGGAGGAGACGTCCCCTGATCGTTTTAAACCTAAATGCGCTTTTTATACTTGTGTTTGTGAGCGGGATGTTGGCTTGTGAAACGCGTTGCATCATTATTGGAGAATTGTTTTAAATAAATACAGTTGTATATCTAACGGCTGAATTAGCCTGGTCATGTATGTATCTGGGGGGGGAGGTGAATCCACTAATTTCCCTCCTTTTAGACGGTTTTTAACCTATTTTATACTTGGTTGTCGCCTCTATTATCCTGGTTATTCAAACTTACAGTTGCTCGGTCCAGATGCCAAAATAGTGTGAAAACAAGTTTGGAGGTCAGCTGGCATCTTTGTAGGGAGCCTTTTCAGGGAATGCTTTTGTAAAGAATAAGGGAGATACTGAGAAGCCGCCACAATGAGTTGAAGTCCTCCAAAACTTGTCAGATCTTTCATATTGTTACTGCCTACTCTAAGGCTGCTTTCACACTAGAGGCTGCGGTAGAAAAGGCTAAAACGCTGCCTTTTGCTGTCAGCTTTTTGGTGCTTTTTGAAGGCGTTTTTATGCTTTTCAACACCAATACATAACTTTTCAATTTTCAAAGCATTTTACAGCTCTGAAAAAAGTCTTTTTTTTTAATTATTGAATTCTGGGGATTTCTTTCAGCTTTGAAACGTTTTAAAAACGTTTTAAAAAAGCTGTAGTTTGCGTTTTCCATTGACTATCATTGAAACACGAAACGCCGCGGTCGGCCCTGAAAAAGCGCCGGGGAGCTTCAAAACGCAACTCTCAAAAATGCGGTGTTAAGTGTGAAAGGTAAAATGAAAGTCTATGGACTATAATTTTACCATGGAAAACGCTAACTATAGCCGTAGCAGTAAAACCCCGAAAGAGGCCTCTAATGTGAAAGAGCCCTAAGCGATGGCAATATAGGAGAAAAATAATTTATAGTGCATTTCACTCTGGGAGAAATGTACTTCTTATGTATTTTAAATGTAACAGTTTTTTTGTGATAGCGATCTTTTAAGCCAAGCATGAAGACTCATACCAGACACTAGACCTCTGGAATTAACATCTAGTGGGAGCTAAACTACTTTGAAACTTGTAGGCTTGGAAGAACAAAGAGAAATCGAGAACCCAATATGGTGTAGTATTGTTAAGTTGGTTGTGGTTTAAGGCTTCTTGCACACAGGGACGTTACAGGCGCACATTAGTGCAGCCTGTAACGCTCCCCCAACGCACAGCAATGTAACACAAGTGGGCTGTTCACACTGCCCACGTTGCGTTACATTGTAACGCAGCAAAGTGCTGCATGCTGTGCGTTCTAGGCGGCTAAGCCGCGTTAGACTGTTTGCACATGCTCAGTCATGTTGGGGAGGAGGGAAGAGCGGCCGGGCACATGGCTAATTAATATTCACTGCACTCAGTGACGTGCAGTGTTTACTTCCTGGAGCGGCCGCTCTGTGCGGCGATTGGCCGGGCGGGACCACGTGATGCCGCATGCGTCCTGGAGTACGCATCACGGCATCACGGACGCCAGAGCGAGCTGCACAACGCGGCTCACTCTGACGTCCACACCAGAGAGCACCAGGCGTTGCGTCTAAAAGAGGGGGATGTTCAGGTGGACTTACCTCCCTCGAAAATATAAAACTCAATTGAGTCACAATATATCAATACACTCCACTAAGTGGAGTTGAATAAAACATTTTTTTGTATTAATATATTGTGATTCATATTTTCGAGGGAGGGAAGTCCACCTGAACATCCCCCTGTTTTAGACGGTTTTTAAACATTTTTATTCTACTCTGGCGCCTCTGTACACCAAGCTTTTTTGAAATTTGTAGCACTTCATTGGAAAGAAAGGGTAGATGTAAATTTATACTTTTTGGGTTAGAATACAGAGAGTAATAGATCTTTCTTGCTCACTTAAAGGACACCTGAAGTAAGAGGCATATGGCATATGGAGGTTGCCATATTTATTTCCTTTTAAACAATACCAGTTGCCTGGCAGTCCTGCTGGTCTATTTGGTTGCTATTTGGTATATTGGTATACAAAATATACATTGTCATTGAAGGACATCCACGGCTATAACTACCAGGTCATTTTCGGGAGAGTTGATCCAGGGAATTATCTGACTGCCATCTGGAGTCGTAAAGGAATTTTAAGGCTAATTGTGAGTTTTTTTGCTTTCCCCCGGATTGACTAGGATATGTGCAGGTTCAGGACAGTGTTTTTTCTCTGGTTGAACATGAAGGATAGTTGTCTTTTTTCAACTAAACTAACTATGTAACTTTGTAACTTCTACTCTGGTTCTTGGCAGGCTTTGGCACCTATCCTGGCAGGAAGCGAGGTCCTGCCCACCCACAGATGGTCCTCTTTCCATGCCCATCCTGTCAGCATGACGTGGACCTTGGAGAAAGAGGACTGGGCAACCTTTTCCGGAACCTGACTCTGGAACGGGTGGTGGAGCGCTACCGGCAGACGGTCAATATCAGTACTGCTATCATGTGCCAATTCTGCAAACCACCCCAGCAGGAGGCCAGCAAGGGCTGCACCGAATGTAGAGCCAGCTTCTGTAATGAGTGCTTCAAACTCTATCACCCCTGGGGCACCCAGAAAGCCCAACACGAGCCCACACCACCAACTATGACTTTCAAACCTAAGGTGAGACCAAGGTTAGGCCTGTGTAATGTAAGACTAATGGTAATATAGGACACCCGATGTCCACTGCGTGCAGCTACCTCAATGTCAGGGGCGTCAAACTCAAATACAGAGTGGGCCAAAATTAAACACTGGAATCAAGTTGCAGGCCAACCTCAATGTCTAGTGGCTGGCCACCTTCCTCCCTTATTATGTCTCATGGCTCCCTATCTCCCCTATACAGTTCCCTAGTGTCTAATATCCAGGGCAGTTTCTAGGCTAAATTGCACCCAGGAGGAAGGTGTAAAAATTACGCCCCCTTCCCTCCACCCCCGTGGACTCGCGAACCCTTACTCTTTAGGGACAGTCACACAGCCACAGGTCACAAGTATATCTACCTACTTACTAATGACCAGCCGCTCATCCAGGAGGAAGCAGGGACCGGTTAAACACACAGGTGAAGAGAGCCCGGAAAGCCGACTCCTCCATGGGTGCCGTGCACTGACAGCCTGCAGTACCGCTACAGGACATCAGGTGTCATCACGCGGTGGTGACGTTATGATGACTTGATGTTGGGCGCAGGCAGCCCAGGAGGAGTCAAGGAAGGTGATTGCGGTGGTAATCTTCATTCTTCTTCCATTTGGCTGCACTGTGTGTCACCAGCTCCCTAGCGCTTATGTCCTTCTGCCTGCACCGACCCATTTTTTTTATTTGCCAGTCTGTGCCCTCCCTGCACTGCCCAAGAAATTGCCCCGCTAATACCTCCTCCCCTCTACACAATTTCCTGGAGTGTAGTGGACCTCCCTCCTCTATACAGTTCTCTATAGTCTAGTGTCCCCCTCCTTCCTCTACACAGTTCCTGATGTCTAATCCTCTCCCCCCTTCTGTCCCCTATACAGTTCCCTGGAGTCTAGTGATCCCCTTCCCTCCAATATACAGCTTCCTGGTGTCTAGTGATCCTCTCCCTCCGCTATAGAGTTCCCTTCCCTCCACCATATTGGTTCACCTCCAATATAGCTTCTCTGGTGGTCTAGAGTGGGCCAAACATAATGCAAAGTGGGGAAACCCCTTGGGGGCCAAATTTGATGGCTCTGTAGGCCAGATTTGGCCCGCGGGCCAGAATTAGACATGTATGCTCTATGTTATCTGCTGTCTTACAGGGCCTGACCTGTCCGGATCACAAGGAGGAAGTCCACCTGTACTGCAAGACCTGCCAGCGTCTGGTGTGCCAAATCTGCAGAGTACGCCGGACTCACAGCGGGCACAAAATCACGCCGATTATCAGCACTTTCCAGGCACTTCGGGTAAGATGGGTGCCATGGTCTGTCAGGGCTCTGCCAAGGTGCCAGTTATTTCTAATGACTGCTGAACTGTGTAGATATCTGCGTACGTGCTGTTCCTGTAATTTTTGTTTGATGATCAGTGATCATACCTCATCTTACTCTTCATCAGTTTGACGTTCGCTTATGTTCGCTGAACGTATCGCTGATTGATGCCAAATAGATTCTTTAACTACTTTGAGAATCTACAGTCTATATATATATATATATATATATATCTGCTGAAACATTGGTTCTTAAAGGATAATCGAGGCAACAAAATAAATCTACCTTATCTTGGGCTTCTTCCAGCCCCTAGAAGTCATGTGTGTTCCTCTGCCGCAGCTTTGGTCTTCTCTCGGGTCCCGCTAGCTGCCTTTGAAGTATCACCAACCCCTGATGGGCTCTTGAGGCTGGAAGAATGACTTCTCTAATTACTTCTAGGGGCTGGAAGATGAAGCAGTTGGTTTTGGCATACGGTGCTCAGTGCTAAGCACCGAAACTAGTTGCCCCATAGCAGTAATGTTATACTGCGCAGGATGCGGAGCGGTAATCCGGGGATCCGGTGATCACCAGACCCCAAATTACATCTACCTTCAAGTTGCAACAACTCAGAGGGTAGAATAGTATTTTACGCCCGCCTGAGACTTGAGCGGCAGGAGCTGTCATTTGGCTCACCCTGCTCCTAGCTCACTATAGATGGCATACATATACTGTGTACATGGGAGAAGCCCCACAGGGCCGGTTATCTCATGAACCAAGGTGAAACACTTGCATCAAGCGCAGAGTTTACAGGGGCAGCATGTTTGTACTGTGTTGACGCTAAGTCAGAGTAGGAGGAGAAGTGAGAGGAGAGTAAGATGAGGGAGTCATCATTGGGGAAAAGCAGCTCGTTGTGCTGTGTGAGGAGTCTGACAGTAAGTGAGGAGGGTGGAGGCAGGGGAGAAGCAGTGTTTCCTTTGACTTGCACAGCAGAAGGGCACTGCTATTCTGACTGAGGAGGAAAGAAGTGGCTAAGGGTGAGCAGTTTGTTTGTCACAGCCAGCCAGTGTGCTATTGTGTTGAGCTGCAGCATGTCATGTGAGAACATTAAGTGAAGCAGAGTAATCATTTCAAATCCTGGGCGGTTGGGGGGATTGGGGGTCATTTTGGCACAGGGTTAGCCGAATGATGGCTCACCCTGTTGCCGCTGAAATTCCAGGAGATGTTACATACTATTCTCCCTTCTGAGTCGAAGAAACATGGAGGGACAGGTAATTAGTAGTATGGTTATTGCTGGCACCCAAATTACTTTGAAATGTTTGCTGCGCCGCTATAGCCATGATAACATTACTGTATGTCTGTGGTGGCGCTAGAAGAAGGCGCTAAGCGGGTTAGAGCGCACGCTGAAACCACCTGTCTCGTAGAAATCTATCATAATCTAACATGGGGTAATAATTGGCCTTGTGTTTCAGGAGAAGCTGGGTAAAAGCATCACCTATATCCTGGGTAGTCAACACGTCGTACAAGGGCAGATCACTGAACTGGAGGAGAGCATAAGGCAGACGGAGGTGAGTGAACGCCATGTTTTCATGCCCACATTCCAAAATTGGGAAATAAATATGGCAGTCTCCATATCCCTTTAACTTCAGGTGTCCTTTAAGACCAAAATAAGAATGTGAGACTCTAGGAAAGCTCGCCCAGTGTTCATAGAGAACTTGCTGTTGTTTGTGCAGAAACTCCTTTATTGGTTGATGTAATCCAAATGACAAACAAAAGACCCCTATTATCATCAACTTTATGTACCCCAGACTCTGAAGCTTCAGTCTTCATAGAAAGCTCCACCCTTGCCCCGCCCCTTTATAGTCTGAACAGCAGGAAGGCTCCTTTAAAGGGATACTGTAGGGGGGGTCGGGGGAAAATGAGCTGAACTTACCCGGGGCTTCTAATAGTCGCCCGCAGACATCCTGTGCTCACGCAGCCACTCACTGATGCTCCGGCCCCGCCTCCAGTTCACTTCTGGAATTTCTGACTTTAAAGTCAGAAAACCACTGCGCCTGCGTTGCCGTGTCCTCGATCCCACTGATGTCATCAAGAGCGCACAGCGCAGGCCCAGTATGGTCTGTGTCTGCGCAGTACACTCCTGGTGACATCAGCGGGAGCGAGGACACGGCAACGCAGGCGCAGTGGTTTTCTGACTTTAAAGTCAGAAATTCAAGAAGTGAACTGGAGGCGGGGCCGGAGCATTGGGGAGTGGCTGCGTGGGCACAGGATGTCTGCGGGGGACCATTAGAAGCCCCGGGTAAGTTAAGCTCATTTTCCCCCGACCCCCTACAGTATCCCTTTAAGACAACAGTCTAGGTTTTTAGTTTTAAAGTGTAACTGTCGGGCATAAAATCAAAAAAATCAATTCTTTATTTTTATCTGGTAAACAAGTAATAAGGATGCTAACCAGGCAATCCAAAAGTTAAAATCTCTTTTAGTTTTCTTGTTTATAAATGATCATTTTCCAGTTTACCTGACTCTTATTTGGTACGTTGCTGCACAAAAGGAAGTTGCAGGGCATGCTGGGTTGTCCTTTTTTGTTTCTGTATATTAGTTAAGTCTGAGGGGAAATAAAGAAGCAAAAGAAGACAACCCAGCATGCCCTGCAACTTACTTTGTGTGGCAACGTACCAAATAAGAGTCAGGTAAACTGGGGAATGATCATTTATAAACAAGAAAAGTAATAGAGATTTTAACTTTTGGATTGCCAGGTTAGCATTCTTATTACTTGTTTAGCAGATACAAATAAAGAATTGATTTTTGATTTTATGCCCGACAGTTACACTTTAACCACTTCCGGATACCGGGTGGTTTGGCTGATCTGTGCTGCGGGGGCTCTTCAGCCCGCAGCACAGATCAGAAATCAGGCAGGGCGATCAGACCTCCCCCCTTTTTTCCCCACTAGGGGGATGTCCTGCTGGGGGGGTCTGATCGCCGCCGCGCTGCTGTGCCTAGCGGGGGGGGGGGGCTCCTCAAAGCCCCCTCCGCAGCACTAGTCTTCCCTCTGCCTCCTTCCCTCCCTCTCCCGTCCCCTGTGTGCGGCGCAGGACGGAAAGCCGTCCTGCGCCGGATAGGATAGGCTTTAGCCTATCAGATGCCGGCGATCCCCGGCCAATCAGAGGCCGGGGATCGCCGATCTCCTCTACGGCGCTGCTGCTGCGCAGCGCCGTATATATGTAAACACCGGGGAAGATCTTCCCCGTGTGTTTACATTTACCCTGCGAGCTGCGATCGGCGGCTCGCAGGGTGTTCACGGAGACACCCTCCGTGAACTGACATGGAACGGCCGCTCGTGGAAACCACTTCAGGATTCAGGGGCGTAGTTAAGCGTACGCAGAATCCTGAAGTGGTTAAATTGAACCCAAGGTGAGTGGGATATGGAGGCTGCCATATTTATTTTCTTGTAAACAATGCCAGTTGCCTGGCAGTACTGTTGATCTTCTGCATGCCTGTTCAGGCTCCATGGCTAAAGGTATTAGAGACACATGATCAGGAGGCTTGCCAGGCAACTGATATTGTTTAAAAGGAAATAAATATGGCAGCCTCCATATCCCTCTCACCTCGGGTTCCCTTTAAAATTTTCAGAATTGTAGAAATCTCATATGGCTTAAAAGGGTAATATTTGGGTGTCTGCTTGCTATCAGATGGCACATCTTGTTTCACCCTGTGCTGCTTGGACCCTGAAAGATCCGGAGCACCTCTGCACACCAAGAAAGGTGCAATGTGCAGCTTGCGTGAGCGCACCATTCAGCGTGGGTGTGGTCAGAACAGGTCATGGGTGCAGTCAAAAGTAGATGAACCTCGCAGTGGTGTGAAGTCAGCCGGCCTGCCCAGCATAACTTTAGAGGAAGCCCCCTCTTCTGGAATAAAGAATAGGGTCCCAATTACCGGATAAACAGCCATGTGAGGCGTGACAAAATAGGCATTTTCCACAACAACCACTTTTTAGATTATAATTAAGAAGACAGATCCCCCCACACTACAATTAGCTGACATGTTCCGCCAAAACAAATAACACAGCAGCGTGTTCACCAATCAACATAATTAGGCAGCGTTTCCTCCTCAAACGCAATTAGGCAAAGTGTCCCTCAAACAAGTAATTATGTATTTCTGCCGCACACACAAAAAAAGAATCAAAAAAAGGAAAAAAAAAAAAAGCGGTACGGATGTGGAGTCACACAGACGGCAGGGTGAGTGGCTGCACAAGTTGATCCGCCTGGTGGGTGGCTTGCCGGGTGGTGGTCAGGGGCTACTGTACATATGCTGGATTATCACGATGGCGTAGTGGTTAGCTCTCTCGCCTTGCAGCGCTGGTTCCAACCCCATCCAGGGCACTGTCTGCACGGAGTTTGTATGTTTTCCTCCGTGTCTATGTGGGTTTCCTTCGGGCCCTCCGATTTCCTCCCACAATCCAAAAGCATACAGATCAGTTAATTGGCTTCCCCCTGAAATTGGCCCTAGACTACGATACATACACTACACTACACGATACATACAGAGACATATGACTATGGTAGGGATTAGAATGTGAGCTCCTCTGAGGTACAGTTATGTGACAAGACAATATACTCTGTACAGCGCTGTGGAATATGTCAGCTTTATATAAATACTAAAAATAATTATAGGCTGAGACGGTCGTTATCGGCCCCCTCAGCTGACTTTAATCAAGTGTGTGTATGGGGCTTAAAGAGAACCTGAGGTGGGATTCTTAAGCTGGCCACTAACGGTCCAATTTCTAGCAAAACATTGTTTGAGCGATCAGAAATTCTGGTCGGAAGTGAAATATTGTAATACATCGTTCACTACGCCATGAACCAATCTTTGCTTTCTATCTATCACAACCAACAAGAAAATCCAAATTTTGGTTAAACAAAAATTCATTGGGACGACATTTTTTTCACTCATTCATAATCGATTGTGTCCACCAATGGAGACTATTTACAGCCAATCCGATCAGAATTTCTGATCGCTCAAACGATTTTTCGCTAGAAATTGGACTGTTAGTGGCCACCTTAAAGAGAATCTGTATTGTTAAAATCGCACAAACGTAAACATACCAGTGCGTTAGGGGACATCTCCTATTCCCCTCTGTCACAATTTCTCCGCTCCTCGCCGCATTAAAAGTGGTTAAAAACAGTTTTAGGGCTGGTTCAGACGGACGTTTGCAGAGCGTTTACTGCCAGCGTTTGGGGCTTGGCGTTAAACGCTCCCATTCAAGTGAATGGGAGCGTTTGTACCAAGCTTTTACGCGCGTTTGCACGAACGCGGCGTTCGGGTCCTGATTTTCACTGGCGTTCAAGGAGCCCCTGGAAGCTACATGTTGCTTCCAGGGGCGGTTAACCGCGACGGGTAATGTCCCCCTAGGGGAAGAAAAAACGCGACCGCATCCGAACGCAATGCGAACGCTGCTGAAAGCCTGAACGCATCACGAACGCAACGCCAACAAACGCGACGCCTCCAAACGTCCGTCTGAACCAGCCCTTAAAAGGTTTGTTTATAAACAAACAAAATGGCCACCAAAACAGGAAGTAGGTTGATGTACAGTATGTCCACACATAGAAAATACATCTATACACAATCAGGCTGTATACACCCTTCCTTTTGTATCTCAAGAGATCATTTGTGTGTTTCTTTCCCCCTGCATCTCTCATGCACTGAAGTTTCAGGCTGCTCTTTTCTTCCTGCAAACAGCTTTGCCTTTGTCTGTAATTCCTCAGTATGTGAAAGCCCAGCCAGCTCAGAGGACGATTTATCCAGCTTGTAAAAGATAAGAGAGAAGAGAGAAGCTGCTCTAATCTAAATAACACACAGGCAGTGTGCATAGAGGGGCCTGGAAGGGGGAGTTCATAGCAGAACCACAACACTGAAGAACTTGGCAGCCTTCCAGACACAGGCCGACAAGTCTCGCAGGGGAAAGATACATTGATTTATTACAGAGATGGTGATAGTAGAAAGTGCTGCAGTAAACCAGAACACATTAGAATAGCTTTTGGAACTTGTAGGATGATAAAAAACAGGATGCAATTTTTGTTACGGAGTCTCTTTAAGAATGATATCTGCACATGAGACTGGGTCTGCCTATACAGCACAGCCTCTGTTGCTATCTCAATCCCCCCTAAGTTCCCCCTGCGCTCTCCTGTCCCCCATAAATCACAGCCGCGCTGTCAACATGCAGCAGGCTGTGTTTACCTCTACACTGTCACTCCCGCCGCTCCCCCGCCTCCTACATAGCTCCGGTCCCCGCCCACGTCCCTTCCCTCCAATCAGCGGGGAGGGAAGGGACGTGGTCGGGGACCAGAGCTATGCAGGAGGCGGGGGGAGCGGCAGACTGACAGTACAGAGGTAAACACAGCCCGCTGTGACACGCTGCGTGTCGACAGCGCGGCTGTGATTTCAGGGGCATAGCAGAGTGCAGGGGGAACATAGGGAGGATTGAGATAGCAACAGAGGCTGGGCAATATAAGCAGACCCAGCCTCCTTGTGCAGATATCATTCTAAGAACCCCACCTCGGGTTCTCTTTAAAGGATACCACAACTGAAATGTGACATAATGAGATAGACATGTGTATGTACAGTGCCTAGCACACAGATAACTATGCTGTGTTCCTTTTTTTCTTTCTCTGCCTGAAAGAGTTAAATATCAGGTATGTAAGTGGCTGACTCAGTCCTGACTCAGACAGGAAGTGACTACAGTGTGACCCTCACTGATAAGAAATTCCAACTATAAAACACTTTCCTAGCAGAAAATGGCTTCTGAGAGCAAGAAAGAGGTAAAAAAGGGGAATTTCTTATCAGTGAGGGTCACACTGTAGTCACTTCCTGTCTGAGTCAGGACTGAGTCAGCCACTTACATACCTGATATTTAACTCTTTCAGGCAGAGAAAGAAAAAAAGGAACACAGCATAGTTATCTGTGTGCTAGGCACTGTACATACACATGTCTATCTCATTATGTCACATTTCAGTTGGGGTATCCTTTAAGGATGGGGATGCTATGATTCAAGATTCAAGCACTTTATTGTCTCAATATTATTTTGGTATGTACTCCTTTTGAATGTCTCTGCTCGCCCAGCACCCAGTATATAGTAGGCATTATCTTAAAGGGAAGGTTTAGGGTGAGTAAAAAAAAAAAAGTATAAAAATACACTTACCTGGGGCTTCCTCCAGCCCGTGGCAGGCAGGATGTGCCCTCGGCGCCGCTCCGCAGGCTCCCGGTGGCCGACCCGACCTGGCCAGGCCGGCTGTCAGGTCGGGCTTCTTCGGCGCTCCAATCTGCGTTTCACGCGGGCGCGGTGACGTCATCAGACGTCCTCCGGGCTGTACTGCGCAGGCTCAGAACTACTGAGCCTGCGCAGTACAGACCGGAGGACGTCCGATGATGTCAGCGTGAAACGTAGATTGAAGCGCAGAAGAAGCCCGACCTGGCAGCCGGCCTGGCCAGGTCGGGTCAGCCACCGGGAGCCTGCGGAGCGGCGCCGAGGGCACATCCTGCCTGCCACGGGCTGGAGGAAGCTCCAGGTAAGTGGATTTGCATTTTACTTATTTTTTTACTCACCCTAAACCTTCCCTTTTAAGTACCACTTGACACAGATATATTTAATAGTAGTACACAGTAATTGTCTCTAAACAGTTTCCAAGTTTTTATATTTGCTTTTAATTATCTAAAATACTAATTTGGTGTTGTTGTTTAAATAGGATGTTCCTTTTCTAAAACTCAAATTTAATTAACTACATTAAGCCCAAATAACCCCTGGACCCATCAGAAGTACCCCCTGGTGTACACGTATCACTGGTTGAGAAACTAGGATATAAAGAACATAGTGATTGTAACAAAGGTAGAAGTAGAGGAATTATTCAAATATGCCAGGTATTACAAATATTTAAAAATGTTGTACACAGTGTTAATTATTTCAGAGAAGATGCAGAGCTTAACAAGTTTATGGCAGATGGGAAAATGCTGTTTTTCAGTGTTTGTGTATGTGTGGAATAATCTAAGACAGGGCATTTCCAGGGTGAAAGTGTTGTCCTTGATGATGTTTTTGGCCCTGCTCATACAGTGAGGCTTATACAAGAGTTCCAGTGATGGTAGTTCAGTGCGGATAATAATAATAATTCCAATATTTGTATAGCGCTTTTCTGCTTTCGGGCTCAAAGCGCTTGCGAGGCAACCACTAGAGTACATTCAGTAGTTACATAGTTACATAGTTACATAGTTATTTTGGTTGAAAAAAGACATACGTCCATCGAGTTCAACCAGTATAAAGTACAACACCAGCCTGCTCCCTCACATATCCCTGTTGATCCAGTAGGCAGTAGCAGTGTTAGGGAGTCTCGCCCAAGAACTCCTTACTAAATAGGTGCTGACTTACTGAATAGGAAGAGCCAGGATTTGAACGCTAGTCTTCTATGTCAGAGGCAGAACTCTTAAACGTACTCTGAAAACACACCTGTTCAGAAAAGCCTATAATTTGCTATAGGCAGCACTGAAGGCACACTGGCTCACCCACTAATCCTGGTGTTTCCTTCCCCTTTGTTTCCTCCCCACTACCCTCTAGATTGTAAGCTCGCAAGGGCAGGGACCTCCTCCTAGTGTTTCTCATACTGCTGTAATTTTAACATATGTATATGTACCAACTACATATCCACTATGTATGTATCTGTATTTATTCTATTCAATGTCATGACTGTACAGTGTCTTGTATTTCTTATGTATATTTGTTCCCCATTATTTGTTTGTACTATGTACAGCGCTACGGAAGATGTTGGCGCTATATAAATAAAAAATAATAATAATAATAATACACTATCCATCCATAATGACCTTTGCTCCCTGAGAGAAGGGAGGAGCACGCTTAGGGTGGAGGTACTATAAGCAGAGGGAAGCTTTCTGGAGGAGTTAGGGGTAGGGACCACCTGCAAATGGTAACATACACCGAGGGAGGGGAAATGTGTCAAGCTTGAGTGGGTAATTAGATTTGAAATGGGCCTGTGCAGTTAGACACAACATCCTGAGTAATAGGTGCCTTGTTGCTTTATAAACTCTGAATTTTAATTTATGTAGTGCTGGTTCAGCCTCTGATAATGGGTAAAAGTCAGGGCCGGCCCTACCATGAAGCTGACTGGATCATGTAATTTAGGGTGGCAGACTGTAGGGGGCAGCATCAGCTCTACACTGAGATGATCTTTGTCAGTGTCTCACTCTGCTCTAAAGGAAGAGATGGAGCGCACTATAGTGCATTACCAAGGTTGGGCTTTATTCGCAAATATAAAAGTTATACTCACAAGACTGACAAAAACGCCTCTCAGCGGTACAGCCAACCGCTTCACTCCCTGGCAGTATGTCGGCGGCGCGCTGTGGCCAGCAGCGCGATCTCCGGTGGACTGGAAGCCGTTTCGCTCTAGGGGTGGGCGTGGCTGGAGGTCAGCGTGCGTAGGACGTCATGACGCGTTTCGGCGCTCTGCGCCTTCGTCTCACTCTGCTCTGCTGCTTCTGCCTAACTCACAGAGCTGTGTGTGCTGGCCCCACCTCTTAATTAATATTCACTGCACTTTGCTAGTTTTTGCCCAGGGATAGGGGTGGGCTCATCATCACAAGTTTGCTTCAGGCAACAAAAAGTCTAGAACCTGCCCTGGTAAAAGAAGTGGAAATATTAATATCTGTCATTGTTGTTATAATAAATGGGTAAATCTCACACAAGTTAAGGTCCTAGATTCATTTCTGTGTTGTGCTATAATAGCAAGCAATAATGTACCCATGTTTCTCTGGACAGGCCAACGGGGCGAAGACACATGAAGAGGCTCTGCAGCTTATCGGGGCTTTGCGTTCGGCACTGGATGACAAACAAGCAGCGCTGACCCGGGACATAGCAGAGCGGCAGCGCGAGCGACGCTGTATCCTGGAGGCGCAGGTGTGGGAGCGACAGACGCTACTGGAGAACTCGGGGCTGGTCTGCTATGCTCAGGAGGTGATGAAGGAGATAGAACAGCCATGCTTCGTCTTGGCTGCAAAACAGCTGCATGAACGGTAAGAACGGCTGCCTGGAATGCTGGGAAGAAATGCGCCATCCTTTACCTTTCCTGCAAGATTGCAAATCACAGCTACTCACAACTTAGGATGTAAAAAACTTAGGATGTAAAAATTGCATGACAATCACATCTATGTAAAATCAACTGCAATCAACAGGAGTGATGGAGCTTTGTATTCTGTACACACAGATAGGCACCCAGTATAACAAGTAGTGTATACTGCAGCGCTGTGTTGGTCACATGGATACATTCCTCAATTTTTCACAAGGAGGTCCACACTCTTCACTGTAGTGTAGTTTCATCTGTGGTAGCATTAAAGGTGCATAAACAGAAGAAAGGGGAGGGATCATCTCAGTGTGCTATCAACAAAGCTTTACTAGAAATAGTAGGCAAACAATAAAAAAGTACAGGGTCACTCACATAAAGAGGGTCCTAATCCATCTAGGTCCTCCCTCGGCTATGCTGGCTTCCCACCCTTGTGGTACTCAGGACCCTTCTGTACTGCGATCACACTGCCAGCTCTTGTCCCGACTAGTTTCGGCTGTTGCTATCCTCAGGGTAAACTTTTTTTATTGTTTGCCTACTACTTATATTAAAGCTTTGTTGATAGCACACTGAGGGGATCCCTCCCCTTTCTTCTGTTTATGCACCTTGAGTGCTACCAGAAGGTGAAACTACACTACAGTGAAGGGGAGTGTGGACCTCCTTGTGAAAAATCGAGGAACCTATCCATGTGACCAACACAGCGCTGCACTATACACAACATGCGATTTTGGGAAAAGGGATTGTTCCAGCTGTGGCAGCAGTGTAACACACTATACAAGTATCTGATTGGATGTGCCTCTGTTTTGTTGTACATTACCCAGTATAACAAGTTAGAACTCTTTACTGAAGAAAAATATATAAAAATAACAGAAATATACCATACACCAAGATCAGGAAATGCAGGTAACTTAAAGAGAACCCGAGGTGGGGTTCTGATTCACTTGCATTGATGTGCGCTTTACAGCTCAACGCACAGAAATGCAATGCAACCCTACGTTTTTGTAACGCTGCTCAGCACAGCGCATTGATGTAATCCAGCTACATTTAATTACATGGGAAAATCAATACCTTGCTGAACGCACAGGACAGTGCGCTGTGAAAAGCGCACAGAAACGGCCCTGTTGTGAACGAGGCCTAAGACCCCCCTGGTGGTGCCTAACCCTAAGTCCCCCCCCCCCCCCCTGGTGGGCGTACGAGAGGAATCGGCGTGGGTGACTTGGGTGCTGGATACAGCCGGCATATGGCTGATCCTGCTGCTGCACAAGTCCCGGCCGTGTTAAAGACTATTCCCCCTCCAGGCCGCTATGGATGGTGGAGAATCAAATAATTTGTCTTCCAGCTATCACTAGAAGCCAAATTATTGTGTTTTAAAAGTAAGTTCAGCTCCATCTTCTGACGGCGCCGAAGTTACTCCCTGTACGCCCAAGTCTCCTGCGCTGTATTCACTGTGTTCCCCTGGTGGTGCCTAACCCTAAGGGTGGTGCCTAACCCTAAGACCCCCCCTGGTGGTGCCTAACCCTAAGAACCCCCTGGTGGTGTCTAACCTTAACACGCTACAATCCCCAATAACGATAAAATGATACATTTCAATTTAATCACAGCCACCCGCTAAATAGCGTAACGTCTATTGGTATTACGATAAGTAACAATTGCGCCCATATATTATGATAAATCGGAATTGCGCCCATTTTTGGCCATGACTTTTTTAACTGCTCCTCTTCTGCCCAAGTACATATTCTTCCTGACTTGAAAGCGGGATTGTCAGCCATAAAATAAAATTCCATTTACTCACTGCTCTGAGTTTATTATGTAGTCTACATGCAGTCTGCAATGCAAGCATTCCAATATAATCATAAATGTGTCTGCTGTAATGAATCTTATCTTAGGGCCCGTTCACACTGCACGCGTTTCCATATGCGTTTTGGAAACGCGTGCGGGGGGGCCGACACGCAGGACATCAGACATTGCATAGAGTGCAATGTCTGATGTTCACACAGCATGCGTTCCGGACCTGTGCGGTCCGGGAACGCATGCTGCACGCAGATTTTACAAAAACGCGCGGCTGTCCCATTCACTTTTCAGTGATGGGATCAGCCACGCAACGCATACGAACGCGGATGGCGTGCGTTCGTACGCGTTGCGGTCCGCACTTTGTAGTCTGAACGGGCCCTTAGACATCCGGTTTTTATTCTGGTACATTGCCTGGGATTGGGAAGCTTGTTATCCCCCCTACCACATTCCTGCTACTCACTAATTGGCTGAGGGCAGTTCAGTGGGACAGACAGAGGCTGAGAAGGGAAATACACCTCACCCCTACGAAATACAATCTATGCTGTGCTCAAATTTGTTTACAAAGCAAGCTAGATATCACAGTGCAGTTCTTAGCACAGACCTCAGTGGGGACGGGAGGAAGTCTGACAAGGCATACACCATTTCAGGCAGGAGAAAAAGAGTAAGGGAGGAAACAACATCAGGATTGGCTTCAGTTATGGGCAGTAAAGATGGAAAATGCCTGGAACAGTTTTCTCTTTATTTACTATATAAAATTCACTGAAATCAAAACATGGGCAGTATAATACATCTGTTATGTAAGTAGAAAAAGTTTTTATCTACTTATATATGTGTTTTTTTTTCCTGGCATAGTATGACTGTCCCTGCAGCTTTAAGAGTCCACGTTTAATGTCCCTTTCTCATTGCTCAGGATTATGCAAGCAATCGATTCCGTCCAGGGCTTTCGCTCAGCAGCCTGCGCTCCTCTCCCGCCTTTCAAGCTGGACGTCAGCAGAGAGCTGAAATTACTGACCGAACTCAACTTTGTCAGAGGTAATTCTGAAGTCCTTCAACTAGAAAACATAGCCTGGAAGGGAGAGAACCCATCACGGGAGTTTATATAGGAAGTACAACCTCATCCATCAGAAAATGAGTGTTTGGTAGAACAGCCAATCAACATACACAGGCCATAGACCCAGAAATGGATAAAGCTGAAATGTGGCCCTAAGTAAGATAGCAGTTTTTGCCCTCCACCGATGTTTATCTATTTTTTTTTAGATTTGGTTGGGGGTAGCATCCACCAGGCCCCTATACTCTCTCCAGGCCCTAGGCAACTGCCTAGGATTGCCTTGTAAATGATCCGGCTCTGCACAGACCTGACTTACTAAGGTTCTTCTAGGCTGTAAACCAAGGGGGAACAATAGCCCCTGCCTCCCCTGTAATTTTGGGGTGGCCTGCTCCTCCTCCCTCTCCCCACCTGCATGCAAAGTAGCACATGTCTTGCATGCATCACTGCCACACCCTCTCTGCTGCCATTCGCCAGCTCCCGATCACATGACTGATGTGAGCCACATGATTGGGAGCTGGCGAATGACAGCAGAGAGTGTGTAGCTGGGATGCAGGCAGGAGACCCCCATTGCTGGAAGCAAGTAAATATTACTCTGCTCCCTGTGCTACTTTTCAATGGTGTCAAGGTAAAGTGTGCCCGGTGGCAAATTCAAAGTTGTTAACTAATTAATAGGGGTACCCCAGTTGTCATCAGGGAAGGTGTCGGTATCAGCAAAGTTAAGGTTATGGGTAATGTTTCAAGTGTGGGAATGTGTCAGAAACCCGAGTGTAGGGTATATGAGAAGTTAAAGCATTAAGGTCCAAAACCTGGCATGTGAAAGTTCAGAGTGTGGGGAAAAAGGGAAGCCAGGAAATATTGCCCAAAATAGGAAAAATGGGCACGTAAAGGTGTAAGGAGAGGGTGTCTTGCGCTGAGTGAGGAGTTGTTCAGAGTGTGGGAAATGGTACAGGTATGATGGAAATGTTGAAGGTGTGGGAAGCCGAAAGTAGGTACCTAGTACTCCTGTCTAGAGTATGAAAAGGAAAACCAGGAAATTAAATCCCAAAGTAAGGGAAGTGAACCAAATGGGGTATGAATGTTTGGTAACATGGGCAAAAAAGTGTTCAGAATGTGGGAAATGGATATGGTATCCAGAGCACTGGAGATGGTAAACAGAAAAAAGGGGCTTGGGTGGGAGGATTCCACGCTGTCCATTTGGGAGGGGTGCTACGGGACAATACCTCCCAACCTGGGATAGACCCAGCCAAATCGAGACATTTGGGAGGTATGCACTGGTCACTTACCACAGCACTGAAATATCTGTTAATAGACTCAAACAATTATATTCCTCCTGCTGCGGCTGTTCACCCCTATTCCTTCTTATGGACTGTTCCTTTATGCCTATGATTCATATCTACTGTAGTGTTGTATGCATCAGAAATTATGGTATTTTAAATAAATCAATATTACTAATGAAAAAATATTCTCAAACAGAATTGTATTAAAATGCCATTAAATTCTCAACAGTGGTCCTTAAATGTGGAAATGTTGTTCTCTGTGATACCTTCTATTTCTTCAATCCTTTATGTTTAACGGTTAGCATCCTTCACATAACCACACATCGGAGGAGTAGATTCATGAAACTGCAGTAAGCAAAATATCGTGCACAAAGTCTAAAGGGGCCCATACACTGGTCGATTTTAGCCATCTATCGACGGCCGATTCGACCGTTTTGATTGAATCGGCTAGAAATCGATGCAGCAGCAAGCATGATCGATCGGCAGATCAATCGATTTCCGGCCGATTTCGATCAATTTGCTCGATCGGTCCAGATGGAAAATCTGGGTCGATCGGCTACTGGCAGCCGATCGATGGCCCATAGGGTTGCATTGGATCGAATGGTGCAACACTGCATTTTGATGAAATTGCAATAGATTTCATTCTGAAATCTATTGAAATTCGATTCCTGCTGTGTGGCACACATCAGATACATCCCTGTCAGATTCGACCTGATAGACATCTGACAGAAATCTATCTGATGGTCTAATCTGCTGCAAATCTATAAGTGTATGGCCACCTTAAGGCCCCGTTCACATCTGAGCGTTTTGCCAGCGATTTTGGCAAAGCGATCAAGCGCTAGCGCTTTTTAAAGTGCTATTGCCATAATACCCTATGGGCCCGTTCTCACTTGGGGCGATTTACGTAAATCGCCAAATGCAAATTTGTATCCTGCACCATTTTCAGGCGATTTCCTCACGATTGCGTTTAGTGCTATAGAAGCGCTAAATACGATCGCGGAAAAAATCGGCAAGTGTGAATGGGTTTTTTTTTGTGTTAATAGCCAAAAATCGCCATAGCAAAATGCTAGCAAAAGCGCTAGTGTGAATGGGGCCTTACGCATGATGAGCAGAGCTTAATGCATTGCATGTAATGTATTGTATTCCACTAAAGGAATGGTCAATGAGATGCAAATCATTTTGAGGTGATGCAGTCTTATGCAAATTTTTAATGCAGCTTGAACATGAACCAGTCAAATCCTGCTGAGGTAAAATTCGATTGGTCCATTATCAAGCTGCATAAATTTGCATACAAAATTAGCATAATACTGCATCAGCTCGAAATGATGTGCATCTAATTAACCATCCCTATTCTGCTTACTGCAGTTTAGTGAATACACCCAAAAGTGACCTGCATAATACAGATCAATGGAGAAAAACGATTGCTTATTTTAGTCTTGATGACAGATTTCTAAAGATTTGATTTGCTGTTTCTGTAATTGCTTCCTTCTTTATTGTACATGGAAAGCAAAAGCGACATGTGATGACAATCAGCAAATCAGAGCCTCACAAGTCTAGCACCCGATCATCACACCATTTACAGCAGGATTGTCAGCCATAAAATAAAATTCCTATTACTCACTGCTCTGCGTCTATTATGCAGCCTGTAACCTGACCCTCCATTGCGAGCATTCTAATATAATCATAAATGTGTCTGCTGTAATGAATCTTATCTCAGTCAGCCTGGCTCTTTTCTTGTACATTGCCAAGGAGAGCTTATTATCTCCCCCCCCTCCCCCACCACCACATTCCTGCTCCTCGCTGATTGGCTGAGGACAGTTTGGTGTGACAGAGGCTTAGAAAGGAAATAGAAGATAAATCACCTCACCTCTCTGCAGAAGCTGCTGAAATCCAATCTTTGGTCTGCTCACATGTGTTTACAAAGCAAACTAGATATGACAGTGCAGTTCTGTATACACCATTTCAGGCAGAGGTGTAAGGGAGGAAATTACATCAGGATTGGCTTCAGTCAGAGGTAGTAAAGATGGAAAATGCCTGGAACAGTTTTCACTTTATTTATTATAGTAAATTCACTGAAATCAAAATGTGGAAAGTACAATACATACTGTATGTTATGCAAGTAGAACAAGTATTTAGCTACTTATATTTGTGTTTGTCTTTTCCTGGGATAGTATAGCTGACCCTCGTTCCTTAACACTGCAACATTTGAGCAACTGTAATGTTAAAATAGAAATGAAGTAAACATGTTGTGGATTTACAGTAAAGAAAGACTACCATAATTGGACATCCGTAGGTTTGAATACTCATATTGCATGCCGTGTCTTACATATTGTTATACACTATAATATACTAATGGGTCATTTCACCCACCAGTGCTAATTTAACTATTGGTGGAGGCCGGTGTGTTTCTGGCTTCTCTCTTCCTTCTGCCACATGAAAATGAATTGTAAATCCAAGAGGGAGAATGGGAGACCTTTGAGGTGGGTGTGGTGAGTGGGTGGAGCTGGGAATTCTGGTACAGAGATCCAAAACTTCTGGCAACTGAAACCGACTTTATGGTGGAGAGATCCTCGAGTTCACACACTCCAATGTTTATTGCAGTAATGCAGCCACATATGCTAATGGGCTGTAAGGAGCTGTTAGTACCGTCTGGGTGTTCCCACTGCCTCCCGTGGGGGTCCAGCTAGTCCACCTATAGCCCATTTCAGATCTACATGTCCCTCTCTCTGTTTGTAGGCTTGTCAATGTGACCTGCAGTCCAGGAGAGAGAAGAGGCAAGTTACTAAACCCGGTCTCCTTTTCGGAGTCTACAACCACCCTTTTTACCCTTCCCCTCCCTGTTCCGCCCACTGCTAATGGGAAACTCTACCCTAATTTCTAAAATGGCTTCCAATCTGACTTACTTTTATCTTCTTCTGTGTTTAGGATAATTCCAACCTTTTTTCATTTCTCATATTCTATCACCATTCTCTGGTCATTTGTTTTCTTCCATTATCTTCTGTCATACGTACTTCATCTCCATCATCTTTCTACTCATATTCTGTCTCTTCAACCTCCATCATCTCTCCATCATTTGTCCTCAAACTCCACCACAAATATCCCTCCACTTTCTTTCACCCCCAAATTCTTTGAATTTCATTGCCCCCTTTCTGCCTTCCATGTTCGTACACTATCTATCTCCATTCTCTATGTTCCATACCCTTCCATCGTACTTTTCATATCCCTTCCCCCTCTATCTGCTTTATTTAGTTTTCTTCATGTTCCATCTACTTCCTTTGTCCTCTATTCTCATCTATCATTCATCATCTTACCCTCTCCATTCTCTATTCCGACTCCTCCATCACTCCTATACTATTGGCATTTTCTCTAATCTCTAGCCTGTCTTTTCCATTCACACACCATTTTCCAATCCTTTCTCTCCATCTCCATTTGTCCTCTGTTTCCTTTATCTTCTGTTTGCGGCCTCCGTATTTTAGTCTTGCTTATATTTCTGCACTCCTTTCTTATTTTCTCTCCACCATCTCCTTTCCTTGCCCATATTTTTTTTCTTTGATAGTCTGTTTCCTAAGACCTCCATGTCCTGCTCTTTTTTGTCATTTAATTTTGTCTTCCTCTTTTTTCCAGTACCATTCATCTCAATCCTCTGTCATGAACATGGCCTTCATGCTGACTTGCTTTTTGTCTGCTTTGTTTAGGTCAGCCCCTTTCAATCTCTTATCCATTCTCTATTTTTCACCTTCAGGTAGATGTTTCCGTCCTCTGTCGTCCATTCTCATCCTTTATCCTCTTTCCTCTATGCTCATCTTTTTCCTCTTTCCTCCATCAACTTTCTCTCTCTACCACCTCCATCATCTGTCCTCCACCCCCATCATCCTTCCTATGTCTTCATCCTCTCTTTTCCATCTTTTTTATTCTTTCCTTCACCACCATCATATCTTCTCTATTTTCATCCTGTCTCCTCCTTCTACTGTACATTCTTTCTTCTCCAACCTCGTCATCTTTTCTCTATACACATCCCCTCTCTTTTTCTTTTGTCTTTTCTTCTCTATCCTTTCTCTTCTATCCCTTTAATCTTTTTTGTATCTCCATCACCTGCTCTTCATCTACTTCCATCTCCATTCTCTGATCTCCATCTCCTCATCCCACCTTCAACTCAGTCTCGAATGTCCATCTTTTAATGACATCCTTTGGCCCCCATCTCCTCTACCATCTTTTTTTCAGTCTCCTTGAATTACCACTTTTGTCCTACATCTCTATTCTTAATATCTGTCTATAGCTGCATCCTCATCTGTCATCCTCTTTCCTTACTCACCCTCTCCTCATCCCCTGAGTCTCCCTGGCATCCTCTTGACTCACCAGGCTCCCTGGATTGCCTATCTGCCTGCGTCTTCCTGCTCGTTATCTGATCTAGGATCTGCAGTAACGAGATCTCTGTTTCCCCCTCTCAGCATGGATTGCTCCCCATCTCCCCACTCTACCCACCTCACCCCTGCCCACCCTGCTTCTCTTATACTTGTGTTGTCCTTCCTTCCTCTTGCAGCTCCAGATGCCCCGGTAATTGACACCCAGCGCACATACGCCTATGATCAGATCTTCTTGTGCTGGCGCCTCCCCCAGGACTCAGCCCCTGCCTGGCACTACACGGTGGAGTACCGCAAAACAGACACCAAACACAAAGCCCTCAAGCTATGGCAGCGTCGGGAGGAGATATGGAGCCTGAGTACCATCTTAGAAGGCCCTGACATTGATAGCGTGTACGTGCTGAGAGTGCGAGGCTATAACAAGGCTGGGTATGGCGAGTACAGTGAGGACATCTACTTGCATACACCTCCAGCACCAGGTACACTTCCTCTACTGTAACGTGACTTCTTGCTTTCCAGCTTCGGGCTAGATGGCTGTGATGGCCTCTATCCCCAGAGATAATAAGATACCATTCTGTCCTCTCTACCTCATCCTCAGTCTATAGCAATTCCATGATTTGATCTTATAGTTACACAGTTAGCTTGATTGAAAAAAGACATTTTTCCATCAAGTCCAACCAAATCGATATTGCATTACTCATCTTCTATCTTCCTTTTCCCTCTCTCTTCATTCCTCTGTTCCTCAGATTCTCTTTCCCTATCCCCACTCATCTCTCTCTCTCTCTCTCTCTCTCTCTCTGTCCTCCTCATCATCTCTCTCTTAGTCCCCCCCTTTCTGTTTTCCTCTTTCTTCCTTACTCTCTATTTCTTTCTCCGCAGTTTTGAACTTTTTCTTGGATAGCAGCTGTGGATTTCCCCGTGACCGGCTCATAGTCAGTAAGGATCGCCGGGCGGTGCGTAGTGTCCCTGGTGTCCCCATGCTCTTTGCAGCAGAGCGTTTGATGAGTAGCTGTCACGTGTCCATGGAGCTGGTGCTGGGCGATGTCGCCATCACACAGGGCCGCTACTATTGGGAGTGCACAGTGGACCCCAGCTCCTACGTGGTGAAAGTGGGCATCGGCCAAGAGAGTAAACTGCAAGAGCTTTTTCAGATGCCACAAGACGTGGTCAGTCCAAGGTGAGAGCATAAAATCAACACCATAATCAGCATGCCATATGTGGGTTTCACCAACAAACTTTGCTTTTTTATACCTATTATCTAATCCAGTGTTAGGATGTAACTGTCCACTATCCAACCACTTTGGAGTGTGATCCTGCTCCTCTTTTTGTATTCTCCATAGTATCAAATAAATAAATGTTCAAATGGGAGGGGGGGGGAGGTGCGGCTTGATAATGGCTGGGGCAAGTGTTCAAACCTGGAAACTCATAAGTGCATATATCTTACCACCAGAGTTGAAGTAACCTCTCTGTGCTTTATCCCTCCAACCTTCACCAAGGTCTGAATTTACATTTCAGTGTAAATTGATCTGAAGTTTTAACTTTTATCCTAAATTCTTGCAAACTCTCCATCCTGGCCTGTGATTGATCCTGGTCACAAACAGACGAACTATCCCTATAAGAACAAAACAATAGACCTAATTTACTAAGGATCTCCAAGGCTGGAGACCACAAATGATCCTGCAGAGTTCGGTCTTGGTTTTTATTAAAGTTCTTATTGTGGGTGATTTATGGAATCATTAAAGTTCTTAAATCGATGAAAGGTGGGGTGTCTTGACACCCTATAGGAAAAAATTATACAGAAACAACAGGAGCTCAGATAGTGTAGTATATTAGTGATAAATGAGTAGAAATAATAAACAAAAGAGGCTACTCACAAAGGTAGGTTGCAATAGGGGCAACCACCACTCGAAACAGGTGGAGACAATAAACCCGACTCCACTCCGGGTGTCCAAACTGGACTGGGTGCGGTCGCATTAAGAGGCGCCTAATGCTTCTGCCTGTTCCTTGTTTGGTACTCTTATTGGTCTGAAGAAGCATGCTGTGACCCATAAAACACGTTGCCTATGTTTACATTCATTTTTGTCTTGTGAGTCTGTTGTCTTTGAGGTAAGCCACCTCATCTTTTTCGTTTTTATTATTGTTTTGAAGTTTTATTCACATCTGGGCATCTCTTTATCCCTATTGTTCTCGAATCGTTTACATTTTCCATGAAAGTTTCTTCTTGTGCTGATGAGCTGTCTCTATCTTTCTCCTTCCTGCAGCCGGTATGACCCAGACAGTGGACATGACTCTGGCGCAGAAGATGCCACCATGGACTTGTCTCCAGCCTTCTGCTTCCTGACCATCGGCATGGGAAAGATCCTCCAGCCACATGGCTCCCCACCCACCTCTCGAGACCCTACGGGGTGCACCATCCCCCTTCCTCCACGTCTGGGCGTCTGCCTCGATTATGAGAAGGGACGAGTGGGTTTCTTTGATGCCGTTTCCCACCGCAGCCTGTGGGAGGGCAGCGTGGACTGTTCGGGCCCTGTGTGTCCCGCCTTCTGCTTCATTGGTGGTGGCGCCCTCCAGCTGCAGGAACTGGTTTCCATCAAAAATGAGCGTAAGGTGACAATAGGAGGCTTCAGCAAGTCAGAGTGACTAGCTAAACTCACCTAGAGGCTGAGTTACTGAATGGCCTCTGCCACAAGGGGGCGTACTCCAGCCCTTTGTGTCCATCAGTCATAGTGCAAGATGCGACTCCCAGAATACAACGACAACGTCTCGGGGGAGCACTCTGCGGCCTCTTGTTATCGAATGGAGCGACACTGAGGCAGGTGGAGAAGGACGAGTTCAGTATGAAGACGATGGAGAATGTTAAGAGACACTTTGCGTCATTGGAGATTGTACCTTCATCCTTGTGACTCTTTGTCCATGTTTAACTGACCCTTCTGTCTCCATCGATCTGGGCTGGACCCACCATTACCTACCTTAACCCGAATAACTGGGTTACTTCCTTCCCTCTCCCAGTGTGAGCTCCTGTCCTTGTGTCACATGTCCTGTCACTGATAACCAACACTTTTTATGCACTTTTTTTGTTGGGATAAAACTCTTTTGTAGGGGAACGTCTTCCCATTTCTATCCGGATGTGACCGGCACACACAGACTGGGAATGAACACAGCACACGCATGCGCATATACACACACGCACACACACACACACACACACACACACACACACACACACACACGCATGTAGACCACCCTGGGCCCTGCCTGTGCCCTCTGGCTGCCGCTCAGCAGTATGCATGTTCCTGGGTTACGCAGAGAGGATTGGGCCTGATGCATTAACATTGGCACTGTCTGGCATTATATGAGAATGCGCATGACATCACTTCCTGATTTTTCTCAGACTTTTGCCATTATTTCATCTGAAGATGGAGCACGTTGATGATTCTTATCTAGTTTCCACATGTGACCAGTAATTGCTTTTATGGCATCCAAGCTTTCCAGTCATTCCAGCTCAACTCCAGGCAAGACGGTACTTTAGGTTTTGGACAATGCAGAGAGTCCCTTTTACTTCCTGTTCCTGTTACCTTCAAGAGTCAGCTATGACCCATGAGAGTTCTGCTGGGTACACACTATGAGATTTTATGCTCGACTTACTGTCAGATCGATTATTTCTAACATTTGCTTTCCGTTCGATTACCGAGCATTTTCAAAGCGATTTCCGTTATCCTTAATAGGAAATCGATCGGAAAGCAAATCGGACATGTTGGAAATAATCGGTCTGACAGTAAATCGACCATAAAATCTTATAGTGTGTACCCAGCATTACAGTGACTGACAGCAACACTGTAGATATTCCTTTTTTACTTCCTGTCCCAGTGACCCACAGAAGTCAGCTGTGAGTGATAGGAGTCACTGAGACAGGAAGTGAGGGGAAAACCCTCCAAATGAGATATAGGGGCTGATTTACAAACCTTACTTATTTTTCACCTTAACTGTAAGGAGATAAATAAATAAGGATAGATAATTCATGAGTTAAACAGATAGTCGAGATAGATCGCAAATTAAATGAGCTAAAGCATTTACACTTACCTGGGGCTTCCTTCAGCCCCCTCGCTGTCCTCCCAGGTTGCTCCGGTAGATGCTGATTACTGAACATGCGCACACTTAACCACGTGCATCCTTGGTCACACTACCATCCATGGCTGTGAGCATTCTGAGTTACAGTCTTGGTGAACTGTGCATGCGCAGAACTCCTGGCCACGGCAGATCCATCAGGGGGTCCTTAAAGGCCTGTACCGTGCATGCGCAGTAAAGCGCAAGACTGCAAGAGAGCAGCAAGGGAGCGCACAGCTTACAGGGGGCTGGAGGAAGCCCCAGATAAGTATAAAATGCTTACACTTCTATCATCTCGGGTACACTTTAAAGAGAGATAAATCATGAGTTCAGTTAGCTAAGGAGAGGTAAATCATGAGTAAAGTCATTTAAGGAGAAATAAATTGTGAGTTAATAAGTGAGATGAGATGCTGTACTTCAACAGACAAGCTTTGTGAGTCAGCCCCATAGTGAGCAAGATTCTAAACTTTCCTCATTGTGCACGGAAGTGTTTGTTATAGCTGTCAGTTTCCATGTAGTAGCGATTTACCCAGCCCCAATCTCAGTTGCAGGTGTCACTGAGAACAGGAAGTGAGCTGAGTCCCCGACAGCCTTAAAAACTTGTAATCTTTCTCCTGTTTGTCCAAAATGCAAACAAAAAGCTTGCCAGGAGTTGGATTTAAACAATGAAGGATGAGCAGTTCCAACAGATGCCCATTCTGCAGTACAGTCTATTTTGCTACATTATCAGAACTATGGTAATGAGCAATGGCTTAGGTAGGTATAAAAAATGCTGTGAAGTAAGCGTGCTAACAGTAGAAAAATTTAAATCAAATCAATAATTGGTGTGACTACCCTTTGCCTTCAAGACAGCATCAGTTTTTATAGGTATACTTGCATAGTGTCAGGGATTTTGTAGAAGCATAGTCAGGGTGTTTGATTAATCAAATATACCAATCAGGTGCTAATGATCATTATTTTCATATGTAGGTTGGAACACAGTCATTAACTGAAACAAAAAATCTGTGTAGAAGGATGAAAACTGGGTGGGGAACATCCAATTTCTGCTACCAAGGTGAGGTTGTGGAACACAGTTTCATGCCACAGGTCACACACCACCTACTACATCAGCAAGGTATCTCCCAGACAAAGATCTCAAGGCAGACTGGGCTTTCAAGCTCTTTTGAAGAAGCACAAAGAAGCACTACATTCCAGTGGTCAGCCAAGAAAACTTATTGAGGCATATAAAAATCACATCACGCTTACTTCACTTAGAGATCGGAAGATGTCCAACAGAGTTCTCAGCTCAGAGCTGGAAGAAGCCTGTGAGCGCTTGATGAAGGTCTTGATGACCGTAACGTTGTGCATGCTGTTGTGATATGATAGTAAAAGCAATGTACTCAGGCCCGGTTCCTTTTGAATGTAGAATCCTGTGGGTCCCAAGAAAATGGATCTAGAGAAGTCTGGCCAGAAGAGGTCTTTATGAAAAAAAGCATCAAAAAAAGCATCACCTTTGGCATGGATACAAGGCCAAATGACTCAACTATGCATGAAAACCAAAGCACTGGGGTGAAGAGAATTGGCATCAGGTGTTCTGGACTGATGAGTCAAAATGTGAACTATTTGGCTGTAGCAGAAAGCAGTTTGTTCACCAAAGGGCTGCAGGGCAGTATTATACTGAGTTACTGCAAACAACAATGAAGCATGGTGAAGGTTCTTTGCAAGTTCATGCAAAGGACTTAGGAGTTTTGGCTTAAAGATGAATGCTGTCCTTAATGTTAACAAATACAAGCAGATATCTATCTACCATGCAAAATCACCAGGGAGGCATCTGATTGGGCCAAATTTGTTCTGCATGGGACACCAACCCCAAACATACAGCCAATGTTACAATACAATAACATTTGTAAAGTGCTTTTCTCCCATAGGACTCAAAGTGCATAGATAATATGTCTCAGATCAATACATGGTTGCAAGCTGGACAGTGTTACAGAGGACCTAATAAGGTGTTCGTAAATGCCAGACAAAACAGGTGGCTTTTCAGTTTGGACTTAAATGCTTTCAGGGATGGAGATGTCCTGCATGGGAGTGTCAGGGAGTTCCAAAGTGTAGGGGCAGCATGACAGAAGGCTCTGGCTCCAAAGGTTTTAAGATGGACTTTGCAGTTGACCAAGTTATTAGATCCTTTTGATCTAAGATTTTGTGTGTGTGTGTGTGTGTGTGTGTGGGGGGGGGGGGGTGTAATGCAGTTGCAACAAATCCTTTGGGTATCCAAGGACCAGATTGTGCAAGGATTTGAATGTCAGTAAGCCATCCTTAAATAGAACTCTCTTTTTAATGGGTAGCCAGTGGAGTAAGCAAAGGACCGGTGTTATATGGCAATGGTGGTGTTGGTTTCCTAAGAGCCTTGCAAGGCATTCTGAAATAACTGCAGAGGGTGCAGGTCTTTATTTGGAAGGCCTGTATAGAGAACCTTGCAGTAGTCCAACCATGATGTGATGAAGGCATGAACTAGGGAAGATCTGCTGGAGGTATGAGGTGCTTAATTTTTGCAATGTTCCTTTGGTAAAATAGGTTGTATTATTTTGTATTGCACTATCTTCAGTGTCAAGAAGAACAAGAAGTCCTGAAAATAATGGTATGGCCCATGCAGAGCCCCGATCTCAACATCACCAAGTGTGTCTGAGATTAAATGAAGAGACAACAGGATTTAAGGCGTTTTACATCCATAGAATATCTGTGTTTCGAACAACCTACTTTCTGAGTTCCTTAAAAAACTGTGTGCAGGTTTACCTAGAGGTAGGGTGGTCACCAATACTGATTTGATTTTTCTTCTGTACATCAAACTTGCATTGTTAATTGACAATAGTAAACTAATAACCACACTATTTGTGAAAGTATTCTTGGTTCACAGCATTTTTTTTACTTGCCTTAAACTTCCACAGTTTTGTAGATGGTATGTCTCTTTATTAGACTGAAGGATTCACCCACATACAGACCATCTGCATGGAGACATCAGACCACCGGGTCCTTTATCATCCTCACTCAGGGTGCTTTGTGAGGGGTCCTTAATAGTAGCTGTGCCCTTCTCTAAGCATCTTGCACTTGATTGCAGCAGATTAATTGCTAGCCAGGTTCTAACACCTACGGTTCCCATTTTGACTTGTTATAATTGAATGGAGTGGTATCGTTGCACTTGACAAAAATGCTTGCTGAGACTGTTTTGGCTTTTGTGATAGGTGCTCCTGCAGCTTAATGAATCAGGGCCAACCAGTCATATCTCTCTTTGTTTCCCAGCCTCTGAACAGCGGGGGAGGTACTCAGGCATCACAGTGCTGGGCTGGCAGTGACCGCCCCCGAGGGCACATGGGGCTGAGATCCTCAGGGGCTCTTTGCAATTAATCACCGATTAAACACAATATTTCATAGGTAGTACATTGCAGACAGTGACAGCTCTGTGTAGTAGATGGACAACTGATAATAAAGAGGAATATGGTGGATCTGCAGTGGGCCTCTTCTTTTCTGACTCTTGCTTGTACAAATTGCTTGACAGATTTCAGCATCCTATAAAGGGCAGGATAATCATAGGGCAATAACAGACACTGGTATAGTCTGGAGATGAGAGAAGCACAACACAGTGAAGAAGACTGCAGCCGAAGACTGTAGCTTCCCACTCCCGAGATGAGTACTCCTTTGGCGATCTTTTTCCCTTAAAGGGTCCCTTTAAGTATTTGACTGGGTACCTCCATCTAATACTTTTACGGAAGTTCCTTCAAGGGGCGCTGAGTGATTCAGAACTTTCATGGTGCAAGTGCAGTTCAAAACTAATGCATGTGCGGTTCAGAATTGCTCTGGCAACGCTCGTTGCTCTGGGGCAAACCCCCAGTTTGGCCCTTTGGAAGTGCCGTACCTGCCCGCAGGGCCTAAGGGGTCACCTGTCAGGGGGGTACCATCCCTCCGCCCACAGCTCTGGGCCCCCATGTGGTTGAAGGTGCTGCTCCTAGTTATGCCTCTGCCCAAGAAGTGCCATCACCATACTTCTTCACACAGTACTCCTGGCCAATCTGTCGTCTTCCTGTCAGGAAGTGCAACACGTGAGCACCAATGTAAATTAAAAGCATGCACAAAAGACATTGAGTAATATGTACATCAAGGGGTATATTGACATCAAAGTATAAAACTCCCAATAACCCAACAATGTAAAAAGAAACTGTTCCTATAAGAGACAAATATCGTTCATTCCCTTTATTGCTGTAATTAGAGGTAATATGGGGGCGGGGACTCTTCACCCACATTTTACAACGAGGCAACTGGTGGTCATAAGTAGTACAGTAAATCCCCCATTATCCGGCACCAATGGGGATTGGCTGATGCCGGATAAGTGTAGCTTCTGGTTGCTTGAAAGTCAATGTTAAAAACTGTTCTAGCTAAAAAACGGTACTATATGCTGTATGCTTACCATAAACCAGGGCCGGATTTTCCATAAGACACTGTAAGCATGTGCCTACAGGCACCTTATGTGGGACAGGTGGCCCATCCTCCTCAGATCACTTACCTCAGGAGCTTGCACCCTATACCTTGTCTCGTGTCACTAAGGGTGATATGAAACAGTGATTAGAGTGTGAGATTCTAAGGTCGGTTACTGAAATAAGGCAGGAATTAGGAGTTCAGCATATTTTTCCTTGGGGATGTCAGGGGCAGAGTTTAGGGTGCCAGAATGCCTGTGCCTACAGGCCTCTGAGTTGTAAATCCGGCCCTGCCATTAACTTTGTATTACTGTTCATATACAGTCATAAAAAACAAAGTAATTTAAAGAGACACTGAAGCGAAAAAAAAAATGATGATATTATGATTTGTATGTGTAGTACAGCTAAGAAAAAAAACATTAAGATCAGATACATCAGTGTAATTGTTTCCAGTACAGGAAGAGTTGAGAAACTCCAGTTGTTATCTCTATGCAAAAAAGCTATTAAGCTCTCCGACTAACTTAGTCATGGAGAGGGCTGTTATCTGACTTTTATTATCTCAACTGTAATTGAACTGTTTACTTTTCCTCTGCTAGAGGAGAGTTTATTACTTCACAGACTGCTCTGAAAGACTCATTTTGAATGCTGAGTGCTGTGTAATCTGCACATATTATAGAATAATGCAATGTAAGAAAAAACACTATATACCTGAAAATAAAAATATGAGAATATTTTCTTTGCTGCTAATCTTTTAGTAATTATTCATAGTACACAACCAATTCATTATATCATATATATTTTTTTCGCTTCAGTGTCTCTTTAAGACAAATGACAGGCTTATTGTAACAGAGGTGTATTACTGTTTAAAGTGAATGGGAACCGCATTTAAAAAAATGAGACCGATACTTACCCAAGGAGAGGGAAGGCTCTGGGTCCTATAGAGCCTTCCGGCTCCTCTCCTGGTCCCCTCGATCCAGTGCTGGCTCGCCCGGTACCAGTATTTGACTAAATTAGTCAAATACTGCTTTAACCGGCCGAAGGAGGATTCAGAAGTTTTCAGGGAGCCCGAGTGCTCCTGAAGAAGGGCGGCCCTGTACTGCGCCTGCGCAAACACGCTCTCTTGAACGCTCACACCTGTGCAGTATGGAGCCGCACGTCTTTGGGAGAACATGGCTCCCAAAGACTTCCAAATGCCCTCGGCGGGGGATTGAAATGGGGGGGGGGAGCCAGCACAGGATAGAGACCCCCGAGAGAGGAGACTGAAGGCTCTATACAACCCAGAGCCTTCCCTCTCCTTAGGTCAGTATTTGCTTCATATTTTTTAAAATGCGGTTCCCATTCACTTTAAGGAAGTGTAAAAGTAGATTTATGCATCCTGCAAGTCCCGAATTTTTTTTTCTGTTTCCTTGAGACTTCTGGTTAGCTGAGTTCTAGAGAACGGGTTTTAGGCCTGGAACCCACTACAAATCCGCAGCTCAGAGCGGTAATCCCGAGCCTGAGTGAGTTATATGCAGGAGCTGCTGCAGATCTCTCTGTGGTATGTTTTTTTTTTTTTTTCTTGTTTATAGGGTCTAAACACTTGTGGAAAAAATTGCACGGCTTTTAGACCCTAAATCTGCAAATCATCATAATTCCAAGGAGGTTAATTAGCATTTTGTAAACAATTCCATGAGCATTTTCCAGCAATTTTGGTAGCGATTTTGAAAAAGTGTAAGCTTTTTGCCAGCAATTGCGATAGAGATTTGTGATTAGCGATTTTAATTTTGATTGGTCCTTTCAGTTTATTATAATTTTTTTTACAGTTTGTAGAAATTTAAAATCGCACACAAATCACTATGTGTATCATGAGTGATTTGCCAGCGCTTCAATTCTTTACATTGAAGTGCAAATGCTCCCACAATGCTGCATGTCCTGCTTGTGATTTTGCTAATTGCAATCGCTACTTGTAGAATTTGTTACATTTATTTACATTGGCAGAGCGTTTGGGGAAATCGATAGCGATTTAAAGCGCTCCCTAAATGCTCAGAAAAGCGCTCTAGTGGGTTCCAGCCCTCACTTTGCTTGGATTTCTACATTATTCGATTCTAGCTAAAAGTTGAAGATAAACTTCCTAAACTGTCCACCAGGTGGCAGGAGATTCCCACTGAAAAGACGGAAAATTAAAACGACTGGATCGAAAGAGGATCTGTGAGCAGGGATGGGCTTCCGAGTACTAGTGAACTACTCAAATTCAGAATTCTAATGAAGTTTAATTACTCCACGTGTGACCGCGGGATGGGGGGTTAACTTACCCAGAAGTTTGTGGATCCTATGCGTGTCATTGCTGTCATACTCGACATATGGGGCGTGTTCTACCATTCACTACCGGCGGAAGAAGGAAGGGTGAAGTGCGATAGTGAATGGTGTTAACGAGTCCCATAGGTCGTGTATGACAGCAATGAGATGTATAGTATCCACAAACTTCTGGGTAAGTTAAATCCCCACCCCCTCCCCATCCGCAGTCACAGATGGAGTAATTAAACTTCATTAGAATTCCGAATTCAGACTGCAATGGGTCTGACCAGAGCACAGAGATTCTCGAGCCCTAAGCTCCACCCCTCAACACAGGCCACACCACCAACCCCAGCCCTTGTTTTCTTATATCACATAATGAGATAAATGTGCATTAATCTAGCAGTGGTGTAAAGCAACGAGTAGGCCTGCCCAGCCAGATCATGGACAAGGCCCCCCCACTACTTTAATAATAAAAAAAATTGTAATAATGATATACATCATGCCTCTAGTAACCCTACGGAACAGGCTACACACAATCGGGGGAGGGACTACACACAACCAAGTGACCATCTTACATTGCCTCAACCCCACCCCCCACCAAGATGAGAAGTAGGTGGCAAATGGCAGTGTGTGTGGCCAGAGTGCACCGCTGATCTTTTCTGTAGCTGGTGCCATGCAGGGGCAGAGGGAGGAGGGTGAAATACCCCCACCACCCACCTCTCACTTTCACAGGAGGCACTGATTAGCCTCCGATCTCTGCCCCAAACTATGTGCCTGAGGATGCCGGACTTGTGGTGAGTGACACTGCCCTCTGGCTCTGCTGAGAGGACATTGAGGAACGTAGGGGAGCCGCCCCTGCCACATAAAGCGCCTCTAGGCTCGCGCCTACAGGCTCGCCCCTACAATGCCTTATGGTAAATCCAGCCCTGGAGCTGACTGAGCAAAATATCATGGCTGTCCATTTGTAAGTACCTGCATGTTTTTCTGCAATTTTCCAGGTTTTTCAGGAGCTCTCTCGCTGTGTTTCTCCTGCAACATAGTGTGGGCTTGGGCATTATATGGCAAGCAACTGAATGGGCAAAGAACTGCAATTCATTCTGGTTTGCATGCAGCTTGGTATCTCAGAATTGACAGGACAATACTTTGATTGGGCAAATACCAAGCGGCGTGCCATTTGCATACCTCCCAACTTTTGGAGTCAGGAAAAAGGGACACTAAGCCACACCCCTGCCACACCTCCAGCCACACAGTGAAAATAGGCGTGGTCATACTATGTGGGCGGAGCCAAACATAAAGGGGCATTCAAGAGAAGGGTCCCCTATCCTAGTATATAATAGAAATTATTTTTTCCCCAGACAACAACATCACCCAGCCCCTGTACCACAGCCTACGGGCATGAAACTGGCATGGTTGGATAGTGCTGGATTTAAGCTTGTATAATCTGCAAAAATCATCATTCTATGTTTTCTAGTTTTTGAGATATTCAAGTTCTTATATGAAGGTCAAAAGTTCACTCAGTCTTTGCAATGTTGTAGGGGGATTGAGTGAACTTTTAACCTTCATCAAAATTTGAATATCTCATATAGAATGATGATTTTAGCAGCACAAAAAATAGAAACACAGCACTATCCAGCTAGGGTTGCCACGGTATACCGGTATGACAATATACCGCGGTTTGATTGTGCACGGTAATCATACCATGCACAATCTCGTTTTAACCAGTTTTCAGGGGGCGGGGCTACCAGGGGGCGGAGCGACGTAGCAGCGCCGCACGAACAGCAGTGGGGATAAATACTCACTTACCCGTGTAATATCAGATTGGGCAGCCCGGAAGCTGCCTCCCCCACTGAGTATCACGCATGCTCAGTGGGAATTTAGATGGTATTTTCCTGAAATATCGCACCATGTACACTCCTGAAATTTTCAGGGTAGGGAGGGGAGCCCCTGATCTAGCTCTGTGCCGAATTGCAGCCCCCAAACTCCGCTGATTCCCGAGACTGATTACAGCAAACCTATCTCGGGAATCAGCGGAGCTCGGAGGCTGCAATTTGGCACAGAGCTAGATCTGGGGCTCCCCTTCCTACCCTGAAAATTTCAGGAGTGTACGTGCTGCGGAAGCGGAGATATTTAGGACATTGTACGTGGCTGCACATTTTAAAGCGACGCAGGCTCCTACTGCTCCTACTGCGCATGCAGGGCTGCCCAATCTGCGGGGCTGCCCATTCTGTCAATACACCGGCAACCAGGTCCATCCTCCACGCTGTACTGGGCTTCATTGTTCTTCCTGTTCTTGCATCACATTTCCCTAAAACAGCGCCCCCTGGGTGCTATTTTAAGGAGATGATGCAAGCAAAAACAGGAAGTAGAATGAAGCCCAGTACACGCCTGAGGACTTGACTGAGTATTTGTCCCCCCTCCCTCCCTCCAGCTCATTGTGCTGCGGCCACCTAATTCTAGCTACACCTATCCCTGGCTACCTAGGCTGCACCACCTACCACTGGCTACACCTATCCCTGGCTACCTATGCTGCGCCACCTACCACTGGCTACCTATGCTGCCACCACCTACCGCTGGCTACACCTATCCCTGGCTACCTATGCTGCGCCACCTACCACTGGCTACACCTATCCCTGGCTACCTATGCTGCGCCACCTACCACTGGCTACACCTATCCCTGGCTACCTATGCTGCGGCCACCTACCACTGGCTACCTATGCTGCTGCCACCTACCGCTGGCTACACCTATCCCTGGCTACCTATGCTGCCGCCACCTACCACTGGCTACCTATGCTGCCGCCACCTACCACTGGATACACCTATCCCTGGCTACCTATGCTGCGGCCACCTACCACAGGCTACAGCTATCCCTGACTACCTGTGCTGCGCCCCCTACCACTGGCTACACCTATCCCTGGCTACCTATGTTGCGCCACCTACTACTGGCTACACCTATCCCTGTCTACCTGTGCTGCGGCCACCTACCACTGGCTACACCTATCCCTGGCTACCTGTGCTGTGACCACATACCACTGTCTACACCTATCCCTGGCTACCTATGCTGCAGCCACCTACCACTGGCTACACCTATCCCTGGCTACCTGTGCTGCGGCCACCTACCACTGGCTACACCTATCCCTGGTTAACTATGCTGCAGCCACCTACCACTGGCTACACCTATCCCTGTCTACCTGTGCTGCGGCCACCTACCACTGGCTACACCTATCCCTGGCTACCTGTGCTGCGGCCACCTACCACTGGCTACACCTATCCCTGGTTAACTATGCTGCAGCCACCTACCACTGGCTACACCTATCCCTGGCTACCTGTGCTGCGGCCACCTACCACTGGCTACGCCTATCCCTGGCTACCTATGCTGCGGCCACCTACCACTGGCTACACCTATCCCTGGCTACCTATGCTGCAGCCACCTACCACTGGCTACACCTATCCCTGGCTACCTGTGCTGCGGCCACCTACCACTGGCTACAGAAAAAGTGGGATCAGCGCATCACCAGGCCGCCTCCGAATGGCCTCAGCTCAGAGATGCGCTGAGCCCCCCCAGAGACTACAAACGCACTTTGAACCCAAACAGAGGCTCTGCATATACACCAAAGAAACACTAACAAGTGGGAGCAGCTGACCAGAATTAAATCAAACATAGCAAAGAAATGAACAGCGCTACTTAACCACTTGATGACCCACCCTTTACCCCCCCTTAAGGACCAGCGTGGTTTTTAGTGATCTGTGCTGGGTGGGCTCTACAGCCCCCAGCACAGATCAGGGTGCAGGCAGAGAGATCAGATTGCCCCCCTTTTTCCCCCCTATGGGGATGATGTGCAGGGGGGGTCTGATCTCTTCTGCCTGCGTGTGGCTGGCGGGGGGGGGGCACCTCAAAGCCCCCCTCCGCGGCGAAATTCCCCCCTCCCTCTCCTACCTGCTCCCCCCCCCCCCCCCGGTGATCGAGGCTGCACAGGACGCTATCCGTCCTGTGCAGCCAGTGACAGGACGTCCCCTGTCACATGGCGGCGATCCCCGGCCGCTGATTGGCCGGGGATCGCCGATCTGCCTTACGGCGCTGCTGCGCAGCAGCGCCGTACAAATGTAAACAAAGCGGATTATTTCCGCTTGTGTTTACATTTAGCCTGCGAGCCGCCATCGGCGGCCCGCAGGCTATTCACGGAGCCCCCCGCCGTGATTTGACAGGAAGCAGCCGCTCGCGCGAGCGGCTGCTTCCTGATTAATCAGCCTGCAGCTGGCGACGCAGTACTGCGTCGCTGGTCCTGCAGCTGCCACTTTGCCGACGCACGGTATAAGCGTGCGGTCGGCAAGTGGTTAAAAACAGATGAATGCTTACCTGCAAAAAAGTGCAGACCCCACTCATGGGATACAAATACACAATGAGCACACATACAACCTGTCTACCACTTGGAGGATGTTAGTTTCCACTAACAAGCTTGCATGCAATTTGTTAGGTACTCGTCCCTCCCACTGTCGAAGAAGTCTTTCCTCCATTAGAGGGGACCTAACACTAACTAAATCCTACCTATGCATATGCATAGCCTGGGCGCGCTACCAGTAAAATTAAGCATTGCGCAGAAAAAGTGGGATCAGCGCATCACCAGGCCGCCTCCGAATGGCCTCAGCTCAGAGATGCGCTGAGCCCCCCCAGAGACTACAAACGCACCTTGAACCCAAACAGAGGCTCTGCATATACACCAAAGAAACACTAACAAGTGGGAGCAGCTGACCAGAATTAAATCAAACATAGCAAAGAAATGAACAGCGCTACTTAAAAACAGATGAATGCTTACCTGCAAAAAAGTGCAGACCCCACTCATGGGATACAAATACACAATGAGCACACATACAACCTGTCTACCACTTGGAGGATGTTAGTTTCCACTAACAGCTTGCAATGCAATTTGTTAGGTACTCGTCCCTCCCACTGTCGAAGAAGTCTTTCCTCCATGGGAGGGGACCTAACACTAACTAAATCCTACCTAGGGGACCTAACACTAACTAAATCCTACCTATAGGGGACCTAACACTAACTAAATCCTACCTATGCATATGCATAGCCTGGGCGCGCTACCAGTAAAATTAAGAATTGCGCAGGTAGGATTTAGTTAGTGTTAGGTCCCCTATAGGTAGGATTTAGTTAGTGTTAGGTCCCCTATAGGTAGGATTTAGTTAGTGTTAGGTCCCCTATAGGTAGGATTTAGTTAGTGTTAGGTCCCCTAGGTAGGATGTAGTTAGTGTTAGGTCCCCTCCCATGGAGGAAAGACTTCTTCGACAGTGGGAGGGACGAGTACCTAACAAATTGCATGCAAGCTTGTTAGTGGAAACTAACATCCTCCAAGTGGTAGACAGGTTGTATGTGTGCTCATTGTGTATTTGTATCCCATGAGTGGGGTCTGCACTTTTTTGCAGGTAAGCATTCATCTGTTTTTAAGTAGCGCTGTTCATTTCTTTCCTACCACTGGCTACACCTATTCCTGGCTACCTGTGCTGCAGCCACCTACCACTGGCTTCCTGTGCTGCGGCCACCTACCACTGGCTACACCTATCCCTGGTTAACTATTCTGCAGCCGCCTAATACTGGCTACACCTATCCCTGACGACCTATGCTGCAGCCACCTATTACTGGTCAGGTGGGGGCACATTATTTAATGTAAGGGGGTGGGGCCCGGGTCCAAATAATTGTTTAACACCGTATACCGTAATACCGTCATACCGTGGTATTTTTTTTTGACGGTTATTTTACCGTGGAATTTCATACCGTTGCAACCCCGATATCCAGCCATTCCATTTTTATGCATGTAGGGGGGCTGGATGATGTTATCGTCTGGGAAAAAATAATTCTTATTTTTTTTCCCAAATGAAAGCAGCACAAATCCTAATTTTTGCAGCACAAATGGGAACAAACGTAGCACTAACCAAATATGATGGGGTTTTTATTTGTGCTGATTGTAGGGGCGCCAGCTTCACCGATCTCCTGCACCCATATAAGCACCAGGGAGAGGATAATTTGTACAAAATGTGTGGAGGCGGGTGTCAATATCAACAGTAGAAAGCAATGCAGGGAAAAGCATCCCTCTGGCTGTTTGCTGTAAGCGTCCTTGCACTGTCCAACAGACCTCAGATCCCAGCAGCAACCTGACCCCAGGAGCTAGTGTGCTCCATCCATCATCCGTTGGCTGCATCCGGAGGAATCTGACTTCTGTTCTGCAAAGCTTTATTGGCAGTACCAAATACATTTAGCATTGCCAAACAGGGGCGTAACTAGAAGTGCCCGGGCCCCTTGCAAGAATTTGAGCGGGCCCCCCCACCCTGGGGCCCGCTCATGGCCATTTGGGGGGGGGGGGCAGGAGGGGTCGCAGCATGAGGGGAGAGCTTTGCACATCAGCGGGTAGGGGGGACAGTCCCCCCCCCCCCTCCCTTACCTCGGGCTCTCCCCTCTGCGCTCCCCTCCTCCATCTATCTAAGTGTCAGCAGCGGCAGCAGCTATAAACACCTCCATTCACCACCAGAGGTCTCCGATCTGCAAGGGCTTCACATTACCTCCTGTTTTAACATAGCAGCAGTGAATGAGGCTAGAGGCAGTGACTCTCGGTGGAAGTATTAGGCAAAGGTTGGGGGAGGTTAGTGTTAGGTGTAGGTAGGGGGGAGGTTAGTGTTAGGCGTAGGTAGGGGGTAGGTTAGCGTTAGGCGTAGGTTGATTATTATTATTATTATTATTTTTTATTTATATAGCGCCAACATATTCCGCAGCGCTTTACAAAGCACAATAAGACGACAAGGGGAACATAGATACAACTAACAAATATACAGCAGAGTTCCAAGCAGCACAAATATTGTTACAAAGACAGTAAACATTAGGAGGATGACCCTGCCCTTGCGAGCTTACAATCTAATGGGTAGTGGGGGACACACTAGGTAAGGGGGTGGAGGATGGATGAGGCAGTGATTCTTTGCCTCTGATTACATTGTGACAAATAAGTAAATAAAGGGCTATAGAATGTTATAAGCTTGTCTGAAAAGGTGTGTTTTAAGAGTGCGTTTGAAGATGTCCAGGTTTGGAGCATGACGTACAGGTTGATGGAGGTTAGTGTTAGGCATAGGTAGGGGGTATGCTAGTTTTAGGCGTAAGTAGGAGGAAGGTTAGTGTTAGGCATAGGTTGGGGGTAAGTTAGTGCTAGGTGTAGGTAGGGAGGAGGTTAGTGTTAGGTGTAGGTTGGGGAGGTTAGTGTTTGGTGTATTTGGGACGAGGTTAATGTTAGGCATAGGGAGGGGGGGGCATTAGAGTTATTTGCAGTTAGGTGTGAGGTTAGTGTTAGGTGTAGGTTGGGAGGAGGTTAGTTTTAGGCATAGGTTGGAGGATATTAGTGTTAGGTGTAGGTAGGGGGGAGGATAGGGTTAGGTGTAGGTAGGGGAAGGTTAGTGTTAGGTGTAGGTAGGGGAAGGTTAGTGTTAGGTGTAGGTAGGGGGTAGGTTAGTGTTAGGTGTAGGTAGGGGGTAGGTTAGTGTTAGGTGTAGGTAGGGGGAGGTTAGTGTTCGGTGTAGGTAGGGGGAGGTTAGTGTTAGGTGTAGGTAGGGGGAGGTTAGTGTTAGGTGTAGGTAGGGGGAGGTTAGTGTTAGGTGTAGGTAGGGGAGAGGTTAGTGTTAGGTGTAGGTAGGGGGAGGTTAGTGTTAGGTGTAGGTAGGGGGGAGGTTAGTGTTAGGTGTAGGTGGGGGGAGGTTAGTGTTAGGTGTAGGTGGGGGGAGGTTAGTGTTAGGCGTAGGTAGGGGGGAGGTTAGTGTTAGGCGTAGGTAGGGGGGAGGTTAGTGTTAGGCGTAGGTAGGGGGGAGGTTAGTGTTAGGTGTAGGTAGGGGGGAGGTTAGTGTTAGGTGTAGGTAGGATGGAGGTTAGTGTTAGGTGTAGGTAGGGGGGAGGTTAGTGTTAGGTGTAGGTAGGGGGGAGGTTAGTGTTAGGTGTAGGTAGGACGGAGGTTAGTGTTAGGTGTAGGTAGGGGGGAGGTTAGTGTTAGGTGTAGGTAGGACGGAGGTTAGTGTTAGGTGTAGGTAGGGGGGAGGTTAGTGTTAGGTGTAGGTAGGGGGGAGGTTAGTGTTAGGTGTAGGTAGGGGGGAGGTTAGTGTTAGGTGTAGGTAGGACGGAGGTTAGTGTTAGGTGTAGGTAGGGGGGCGGTTAGTGTTAGGTGTAGGTAGGGGGGAGGTTAGTGCAGTGAAGCATACCGTCAATAATAAGTATGCCTCAATTTTACTATTAATGTGCCAAATTAACGCTAACGAAACCCATTATACCGCAACACTTGCGCCGCACTGTGAATGTCGCATAGGTGGTGCATTGGAGTGTGGTAAGCCACATTACAAAAGCGCCTGTTACACCGCACTGCAATGCACCACTGTGAACGTCTGCGGAAAGCAGAATAATGTGTGCAAAGCAGAGCGATGGGAGTTCATCTGAGGAGGCACATGGATAGGACCGCACATGTGCAGCAGCCCGGGACTGGAGTTCTAGTCACAGATCTTTTGGTTGTGGGCAGCAGCAAAACGGAGGGGACCCAGAGGACCTGAGAGACTACGAGGGGCAGGAAGAAGCCCCAGGTAAGTAATAATCTACTTTTTTGGTCTAATTCAGGTGTGCTTCAAAGTGAACCTGTGGTGAAAATAAACTGATGAGATAAGCAATAATAAATTTGCCCTTCTTTAAAATTATTTTTTCCCTCCCTCCTCCCGCCAGCCAATCACAGCGATCGGCTGTCATAGGCATCAGCCTATGACAGCCGATCGCTCCTGAGCCTCCCAGGGGGGCAGCCGTGTCACACGGCTGTCTCCAGTACAGCGCTGCCATAGATCGCAGCACTGTACAATTAAAATATATGGCGAAACGTCTAACAGTCTCCTAGGGGCGATCACCGCTGGGAGACTGATGATGGAGCGGAGAAGCGCGTGATCTCCTGCAAAACCCCGCCCCAAGACTTCATGCCAATTGAGCGGTCCTGGGGCTGCCGTCGCGTTCATGCCCATTGGCATGGAGTGGTCTTACGGTGGTTAAAGTGAACCAGAGACGAAGCACCCTCATGTATTTTACCATATATATCAGTGGGAACATTAGAGAAAACACCTACCCTGCTCTCTGTTTCATCCTCACTGCTAAAAAGTGTCTGTTATCAGCTGTGATAAGAATCCCCCGACTGAGCATTCAGTCTAGCTTTGCCGGGAATGATTATTGCTGAGTCATTATAGCAGAGGCACAAGGGGGCAGGCTTGGGCTTGAAAAGACACCAGAGAAGACAGACTCAGCTATAATCATTCCGTAGCAAAGCCAGACTGAATGCTCAGTCGGGGTTTCTTATCAGAGGTGATAGCAGTCAGATTAAACAGAGAACAATGAAACAAAGAGCAGATAAGGTGTTTACTGTCATGTTCCCACTGATTTATAAGGTAAAATACATGCGGGTGCTTCGTCTCTGGTTCTCTTTAAGCACCCAGCCAACAACAGAGTATTCCAGATACGTTTAAAAATATTTATTTATTTATCTACATTTTAGTACTTTTTGTCAGGTGCTGAATTGTTTTCTTTCTTGTAGATAAGATGATATATTATCCCCTGGGAGAAATATCTGGCAATAAAAGTAACTGAGTAAATGCCCTTATAGATGAGGTGAAAAATGAGTGCGGATAATTCCTGAGAAAAGTGTGAAATCTGAATATAATTCATTATATTGTTATATAGGGCAATGAATTACAACATGATTATACCATAAAAACAGGTTATAAGTCATCGTAGATGAAGTTCCTGTGTTGGCAAAAATCCACATCTTTAGTTACATGATTCTAGTTAAATGAGAAATGCTTAATTGAATCACATTTATTGCCGCTTACTAATAAATCATGTCCAATGTGTAGCTTTCAGGGAGTCATAAAATCCCAACATTACTGTGCAATCAAATGCTTGATAAAATCACTGGATAAGAAATACACACAATTTGTGTTATGTAAACTCATTACCTTCCAATAAATGTTTCTGCAGCCAGGAATAAATGGGGTCAAAGTAGTAGAGCGTAGTGACACATAGAAGAATGCAGTCAAGTATTCAAGATACCCACTTTGAGGCCCCGTCACACTGGCACGTTGCGTTATCCTGTTATGCCGCAGGGTAAAGCTAAACCAATGTAAGTCTATAGATCATTTCATACACAACGAAAATGTTGATACATGCTCTTATAATTTCTTGTCTGGACTACTGCAACATACTACTTTGTGGACTACATTCTAACAGACTGGCCCCGCTCCAGTCAGTACTGAACTCAGCTGTTCGTCTCATTCATCTTTCTTCTCGATCTTCCTCTGCTGACCCTCTCTGCCAAGCTCTTCACTGGCTGCCAATTAACCAGAGTATCCAACTCCTAACCCTAACCTACAAAGCTCTCCACAATCTCTCTCCCCGGTACATATCTTCACTAATTTCCAGATACAAACCCAATCGCAATCTCTGATCGGCACATGATCTTCTGTTGGCCCCCATCTAGAATAACCTCCTCACATTCACGTTTACAAGATTTCGCACGCGCTTCACCCCTCCTCTGGAATGCCCTCCCACAACACATCCGTCACTAGCCAACCTTTGTTACCTTTAAACACTCTCTAAAAACACATTTGTTCCGACAAGCATATGCGCTACCTTAGGCCACTTCCCTTTGTCCTAAGACCAAATTGCACTCCTACTAGGTATCCTAAAACACACTGCCTCTATATTTTTGTTGTATACTACCCCTCCTCTTGTTTCCCCCCATTCCCTTTAGACTGTAAGCTCACAAGGGCAGGGCTCTCTCCCCCTTTTGTGTCTTGGAAATCATTATACATTTTATTCATCATGTAAATTTTATCACTGTCATTACCAATTCTATATTTTGTATTTTGTATCATTCTTTGTATTTTGTCACTAATCTTGTATATTCGTGTCTGTATTATTATGTACCCCATGTTTGTTTATTACTTTGTACAGCGCCACGGAATATGTTGGCGCTTTATAAATCAATAATAATAATACCTGGATCGGTGCAGTGCGCCGGAAGTCTCCAATTTGGCACACGGACCAGCATGCGCAGTGACGTGTGGCAACCGAATGTCATGTAAGTCTATGGCGATGGAGCTTTTGGAACTGTTAAGCGATCGCATTGCGGCACCCATGCACGGGAGCATGTTTTTCGGGCCACTACCTTGCAATACGTATTTCCGCCACAGGAAGTGAGCGCTAGCGAGCCTATTTTAGGCTCTCATTTACCACTTCACGTCCCTGGTCATTTTCACAGTTCATCTCAGTTCTGATTACTTTGGCAATAACTTTATCAATAACTATCACCACTAAATGATCGATATATTGTTGCTTTTTGTGTACCTTATTTTCTATGCATTTTAAAATGAAAATAGGGAAAAAAGTGAAAAAATACACAATTTATCCACTTTCATACATTATAGCTTTTATGTAAACAGTCCTATTGTACATTAAACCCACACATTTTATTTGTCTATCTCTCCTATTTATTTAAACAGTTCTTTTGTTTTGATAATGTATTAGTAACACATTGTATACACTACCTAATTGTTACATTTGTCTGCTCCTAAAATGTTTATTTTTCCACTTGTTAATTCATTAGGCTTGCCATGGAATTCCCTAGGGCAGGGGTCAGGAACCTTTTTGGCTGAGCGAGCCATAAACATCACATTTTAAAATGTACTTCCGTGAGAGCCATACAATTTGTTTCAAACTGGGAAAGTGCGCATGCGCAGCAGAGGGCTGTCCCTGTTGCCACGGTGATGAGTATACAGTTGATCCTCTGGGCAGCGGAAGTGTCAGACACCTCTTCAGCTTCTCCTGGGTTTCAGGAACACCAGCAATTTCCCAGAGAACCAGAGAGGAGAAATACAGATCAACAGCTTGTACAATTAGCTAGCTGACTTGGGGGTTAATTTACTTTGTAGGACGAGATCCCCGCACTTTAGCCCAATAGGCTACCTGTGAAGTGACAGGCAAGCCTATTGAGCCAATCAAAGTGCAGGGATCTTGTTCTACAAAGTCACTGGACCTGACGGTCCAGAGTGGGACAGTTGGAGCAGCTGTTAGTTTTGGGGGAGCAGGAGTAAGTTAGTAGTAGTGCATGTTACAGCAGTAGCCTTCACTACTTTGAAAATGTTACTTGCGCTGCCACACTAAGGCCAGGTTCACACTTGCGGTGGCCCTCCGGAATCGCCGTGCCGGAGCCGCACCGCCTGCAGAACGGACGGAACGGACGCACGGCATAGCAATTAAAGCCTATGCGTCCGTTCACATGGGTCCGTTCTGCAGAACCGGAGCCGGACCGGATCCGGGCCGGATCCGGACTCCGTTCCAACATGCGCTATTTTTTTATCCGGCCCCTCCGGCAGCCGTATCCGGGGCGGAGCCGGACTGCACCATCCGGCCAATACAAACAAATGGGAACCGGAGGCCGCACAACACACTGGCTGAGAAATCCGGATCTTCTACCCCACTTCCTATGCGGATTTTTGCGGCGATATTGGCTGGGGACACATGGGCAAGCATTTTGGAGTGGAGCAGCAGGAGCTGGAGGTGTTGGCAGGATGTTGGCAGCATGTCGGAGGTGGAGGTGAGTGCTAAACAGCAGAGGGCCTGATTCCACAGGTCCCCCTTCTGCTGACCTCCCAGACCCCAACATTTTTTTTTTTTTTTACGTATATTTTGCCAAACGGATCCGGATCGCATCCTGATTGCCACCTGATGCAACCTGACCGGATCCAGGATCGGATCCGGATCAGAACCGTACGGTTCCGATCCGGATCCGGTCCGGATCCGGTCAGGTCATCCGGTCCGTTTGGCAAACAACCGCTAATGTGAACCGGGCCTTAACTGTACTGCTTGAGCAGAGCAGATTTGTGAATCAACCCCTACTGATTTGTATGTGAGCCAGATGTAGCCATCAAAAGAGCCACATCTGGCTCCCGAGCCATAGGTTCCCTACCCCTGCCCTAGGAGAAGGAGAGTGCTTTGTTTTTATTCTGTTACAACTGTATAGCATTTTCAACAGCTCAGAGACAACTAAACAGTGGTATCTAGGATTTTGTAGGGAAGAGAGTGCAGACTTATTTTAACGTCATGGAGCTTCAACTAGTTAACATACATGAATCCCATTACCGCACATCTGCGCAGGTATTTGGGAAGGCTTTTTTTATGCGTTGCGGTGCGATCCGCACTGAAAACGCTGGTTAGCAGTGTGAAACCGGCCTGACAGTAACTTTCCTGATTTCCGCATCAGAAACACTTTCTATACCTTCAGTATAGATTTCTGTATATCGGTAAGTAACCCCACCCTCCCAGTGATGTTTAGATAATGCTTAGCTGAATTTCAGAATTTTCCTCCCAGAGCAGTCTGGGGGACAAGGTATATTTTCTACTGGCTTCAGAACTCTCAGTAAACAAACATTACGCAGAGATCAACTTACAGAACTAAAGCTGTCACCACCTGGGATACATTTCATTTCTTCATTTTCCCTTTTTTGTTTTAAAGAGACTCCGTAACAAAAATTGCATCCTGTTTTTTTTATCATCCTACAAGTTCCAAAAGCTATTCTAATGTGTTCTGGCTTACTGCAGCATGTTCTACTATCACCATCTCTGTAATAAATCAATGTATCTTTCCCCTGTCAGACTTGCCGGCCTGTGTCTGGAAGGCTGCCAAGTTCTTCAATGTTGTGGTTCTGCTATGAATGAACTCCCCCTTCCAGGCCCCTCTATGCACACTGCCTGTGTGTTATTTAGATCAGAGCAGCTTCTCTCTTATCTTTTACAAGCTGGATAAATCGTCCTCTGAGCTGGCTGGGCTTTCACATACTGAAGAATTACAGACACAGGCAGAGCTGTTTGCAGGAAGAAACGAGCAGCCTGAAACTTCAGTGCATGAGAGATGCACGGGGAAAGAAACACAAATGATCTCTTGAGATTCAAAAGGAATGCTGTATACAGCCTGCTTGAGTATGGATGTATTGTGTGGACATACTGTACATCAACCTACTTCCTGTTTTGGTGGCCATTTTGTTTGTTTATAAACAAACTTTTTAAAACGGTTTTTAACCACTTTTAATGCGGCAGGGAGCGGCGAAATTGTGACAGAGGGGAATAGGAGATGTCCCCTAATGCACTGGTATGTTTACTTTTGTGTGATTTTAACAATACAGATTCTCTTTAATACTGTTTCTATCATTTTCCTATTTGTTACTTATAACAAATTTTCTGTAATATTAATAATTTAATTGCATATTTTAATAAATGATGAAAAGTCATTTTGACGGCGATTTACCTTTATTGAGTACCACAGATGAACTTGCCTCTCCGGAGAACCGCTAACTTGAGGATTGTATTGTTTAACTAAGAATAGGTTGTGTTAAGTGTTAACCATTTTTTTTCTGCAGGCTTAGAATAGTCAGAAGAGGCCTTTCCCTTTGTAATTGAAAGGTGGTGGCAGCTTACCAGTAACATTTTGCGTTGGTGTTTTCACGGCTCCTGGCCTGTATGTTTGCTCAATTCCAGCTACTCAAGCACATCAATGGCATCCACGTAATGGGATGGGCTGCAGCAGATTAGGAGGTACTAAATGGTCTGGCCAGTAGAGGGAGATATCATTTGCGAAGTAACAGCAATACCCGGCACCCATATTATTGCCTGTTGGATACATATAAAGTGCCATTCATACTGTACAAGGTGTCACAAAAAAAGACCCATGATGTTTCGCTCCATAAGAAAAAGGGCTTCATCAGGGAGTGAACAACGACAACAAATATTATTGTAGACTATGGATTAATGATATGAGGCTGAGAGCAGTGTAAAATGAGTAGTAGTATGGGGGTATGTGGCTGTGGGAGAGGTTTGGGGCGGAAGGATATAGCTATGGTGGGAGGACATTTGCTCTCCTTCACTGATTGCTTGCTTCCTCTTGCATTGGTTCACATGTAGAGCTTCATACACACACTAGGCCAGTGTTTCTCAAACCTGTCCTCGTGACTCCCCAACGGTGCATGTTTTGCAGGCAGCCTAACCTATGAACAGGTGGAGTAATTATTGTCTCAGCTACATGGAATCCACCTAGTGGTGGCCATACATGGTACAATTTTTTCATACAATCTTACCATTTCTATGTAGTATAATGGTAAATTAAGTGAATATACTGAAAGGATAATTTAGGCAGTTCCTTTATACTACATAGAATTGGTAAGATTGGATGAAAAAAAATTGTACTATGTATAGCCACCATTGCTGAGATACTAATTACCCCACCTGTGCAGAGGTGAGGTTGCCTGCAAGGTATGCATCATTGGGGAGTCACAAGGACAAGTTTGAGAAACACTGCACCAGACCATCGTCGTCTGAAACAAACAAGGAACAACATCTCGTCAGAGAATTGCCGGAAAAAAAGACGCAAAAAGACACCGGTAGACAACGATTATTGTCTACTTAGACAAGTCCATTCTGGCAGACACTAATCAGTGTTAATCAATTCGAAAGCATGTATTTGATGATGTTAAAGGATTTCTCTGTTCAAAACTCCCATGTGCAGCTAGCCACGTACTTCCGGATTCTCAGTTTTGCACAAGCACGAATGATACGATCAGTAGATCACCAATTTGCTGTCGCTGAATTCAGGGGTGTTGCTTTGGGGCACTTTTGGGTACTCTAGATGACAAATGGGTGTGGCCATGCATCAGAATGTGGGTGTGGTCCTGGGTGAATCCTAATTTATGGTACATGAAGGTAACAGTGGTCTAAGTAGGCCTGCCCAGCAAAATGTTGGATGAAGCCCCCTTCTCCATTAATACAAAAATATGACATAACTAGGCAGAGTTACCTGGCTTCTGTGCTGTCTGCTTTGTCTTTTTGCTGGGTGAACTGGCCTGCTACCAAGCTGTCTGGCAGTCCCCACATAACATTCCCTGACATTCTAGTGGAACCCCTCCCAGCATGCCCCATAGAAGAACCACAGCTCCCTGCATGCCACCATAGAGGCATCACAGTACCCAGCATGGCATCACAGCACACACTATGCCCACATAGAGGCACCATAGCAACCAGAATACCCTCCATTGATGCACCACAACTCCCAGCATGCCCACCATTGAGGCACCACAACTTCCAGCATGCCCCATAGAGGCTCCACAGTTCTAAGGTGGTGTGCTGGGAGACGTGGTGCCTCCAGGATGACATCCTGGGAGCTGTGATGTCTCAGTGGGGACATGCTGGGTGCTGTGGTGCCTCTATGGGTCATGATACTCTGCCTGGGAGACATCAGGGGCACCCCATAATAAATCCGGGGCATGTGCCACTGATCTTTGGGGCTAGTAATGCCCCTGGTTGAATTTAAACGTGTTATGTTGCCAATTTGCCATTAGTTGTTAATTTTTCACATTGTCGCTGGGGATCGTTAGTTTGCTAACACCGGCAGTCTAGCACGTGTACACATAGCTCCCAACTGTTCATTTGGGAAAGACCCTCTTTGGCAACCCAATCCCTCTGTCCCTTTTTCTCCCCCATTTGTTCGTCTTTCTGGACTGGTGTACAGATCTGTGCAAATGTATTTTTCTAGTGAAAAATGTGTTTAATTGACTCTAAACTTTATTTCCATCCTTTAAATTGATATATTTCTCATTTTTAATGTTAAAATGAAGTCAAACTAATGGTGTAAGAAGGGACCAGTGTGGTTAGAATGATAAAAATACATCTTTAGCTCCTAAATTCTTTGTAGTATGCATGATGAGGGGTGTGGTGGGGGCGTGGTTACATGTGCAGCAGACCTGTTTTTTAAAGTGTCCTTCTTTCATATTTTTAAAAAGTTTGGAGGAGGTATGTGTACTTTATGCAGCCTTATGGCTCGCAGTTCTTTCTACCTGTCAGCAGGGGGTGCTGTGTACACTTTCATGTAGTGTACACAGCTACAACTCATGCTTCTTGTCCATTGTTATGAAATAAATACACCTAAAGGTAATTAGTGAAACTGGCTGGAGTAGGTAATGATCATTCCTTAGTTATTGTTTAACATCACATAATTATATATACACAGAGTGGTGATAATGATGAAGCTGGGGAAGTCTTGGGAGTCACTGGCATAGCTCCCAACTGTGCTGCTTTCAGAGGGACAGTCCCTCTTTGGTAACCAACTCCCTCTGATGTACAGATTTGTGCTAATGCATGTTTTGTTCTACTGAAAAATGTGTTTAACTGACTCCAAACTTTATTCACATCACTTAAATTGATATAGTTATTATTAAATATCAAAATGAAGAGAAACTAATGACGATAAAAAAGGCCAGTGAGGGTTGAATGATAAAACCACTTGTTTTGATTCTGAATTCTTTGTGATATGCATGGCGAGGGGTGTGGTGGGGGCGTGGCTAAAGGTGTGGCAGGGGTGTGTCTTAAAGTGTCCGTTTTTCTTATCTCAATAAGTTGGGAGGTATGCCAGTGGCATAACTACAATTCATGGGGCGCCCTAGCAATACTTTGATGGGGCCCCTCCCAATGTTCCCATGAATCCCACCCCTTCCCTTGCCTCTACTTGATGCCCTTCATGGCCTGTGGGCGCATCTCACAAGGGTTATAAAACAGATGTGGCCTTTATGATCTTCACACCCATAACATGTGTAGTCACAAAAACACCTGATCAGGAGTATAGTCCCCTGTATCAGAGGAAGGGAGCGTTAGTAGTTGGGGGCCCCACAGCCCTGGGCCCCTCTGCAACTGCAGGTGCTGCTCTCCTCTAGTTACGCCTCTAGTCACATCTAAACTGTTCCTATTGTTTTCTATAAAAGAGATGTGGGCGGCGAGTGTGGATCTCGGAGAGGTGAGTTTCATTCCTGCTGCCACTCTGCAAACGTCCCGCTGCTCTCTGGCTACCATATATGGGCAGGAGACATTCTAGTTAAAAGGGAACTCTGGCTAAATGGGGGACTTTGGCAAAAGGGGGGCTCTCTCTGGCTACCTAAAGAGGGGGTGCTCTGGTTAAATGGGGGCTCTCTGGCTACCTAATGGGGGGATGCTCTATGGCTATACAGGACCTCTCTGGCTAAATGGGGGCTCTCTAGCTACCTAAACAGGGAGTAGTGGTGGTGTCTTGACATCCTAAACAAAAATTACAGGAAACAAAAAAACAGGAGCCAAGTAATGCAATATGTTTGGGTACAGTATTTGTAATGAAAGAGGAAATAGATGCTCTACTCACAAAGGCGGGTTGCAAACGGGGCAACCAACAACCACAGGAAGCAGTTGGAGACAATGAACCCGACTCCACTCGGGGTGGTCTAGATGGACCTGAATGCGGTCGCTCTCCAGTCCTAGATAAAAGTGACAGGTTTACACCGTGGTGGGGACTCTGTTGGGGGATGTTAAAGTGAACCTCCGGACTAAAAATCGACTCAGCAGCATTGAAAAGGCTTGGTGTTTCTTTAACAGTTTCACAGCATCAGAACTTTGTTTCCCTTATACAAGCCTCATTTTTAGCTGCACAGAAGAAAACTGCCTGGGCTTTTTTCCCCTGATGCTGTGCAAAGCATGATGGGATTTCTGATGTTGTTGTTCTCGTTCTGCTGTTTTGGTGCAAATTATTTTTTTTTACATTTTGAATTTGACATTTGAAGCCTAGCGTGTGCATCTGGGAGGGGTTATCAGGACACAGGATAGTTGGAACAGTGTCTCCTGCTCCTTGTCACCTCCTTTCAACCAAAAAGATGACTGCCCCCATGACAAAGATGGCAGCCCCCATGAATCACAAACATTTGCCTGTTCTTTTAAAACAGGGTGGGTAAGAGATTATATTGCCTATCTATTCTAATTAACATAACTAATGTAACTTGATGACAGTATCTTTGTTTAGGCTGAAGTTCCCCTTTAAGATGCACAATATGGGGAAAGAGGCACCCTGGTGTATGTATAAAAACATTTAAAAACAGAATAAAATAGAAAAAGGTTGAGGTGTCTTACCTCAGTGACGGAAACCTTTGTGTGAACAAAAAGTTTTTATTTTGCACAGGATGTTCACACAAAGGTTTTCGTCACCGAGGTAAGACACCTCAACCTTTTTCTATTTTATTCTGTTTTTAAATGGTTTTATACATACACCAGGGTGCCTCTTTCCCCATATTGTACCTAAACAGGGACTCTGGCTAATTGGGGGGGCTTCCTGGCCAAACAAGAGGCTCTCTGGCTAAACATAGGGCTCACTGGCTATATGAGAGCTCCCTCGCTACCTACATGGCTGGCTCCCTGATCACTTAAATGGGGGCGGCTTTCTGGCTACCTATACTGAGGGCATCTTACACTGGTGGCTGCATCTGGCTACCTAATACTGGGGGCTATTATGGCTATCTATACAGGAGGACTACATCCGACTACCTAACATTGGGGTTGCTCTAGCTACCTTTACAGGGTGGGGTGTGGAGTGGGTGGGGTATCTCTGGCTAGCTGTATTGGAGGCTACCTACTGTATTTTTTGGACTATAAGACTCACTTTTTCTCCCCCTAAAGTGGGGCAAAAAAAGTCACTGCCTCTTATAGTCCAAATGCAGGGAGTTCCTGACTTGTGAACGCCTGCCAATACGAATCTCCAACCCGCTGTGATGTCGGGGACTTCCTGTACTGAGCCCATGCAGAGGAGGAAACGGGACAAACAGAGGACACGGAGACACAAAGGGGTGTAGAGGAGGACTCAAGGAGGACAGAGGAGGACACAGGGAGACACGAGGTACAAGGGGGCATGGGGAACAAAGGAGGCATAATCCACAAGATGCCCCTTCACCATGGATGCACCAGGATTAGTATATATTTTTTTCCCCCCTGGTTTTTGTCCTCTACCTAGGTGCGTCTGATGGTCAGGAGAGTGTTATAGTCCGTAAAATACGGTAATACTGGTGGCACCTCAGTCTACTGCTTTGCGATAGTTAGCCCAAGTCTACGAGGGGGCGCAATTTATAGACCCTTGCCCTGGGAGCTCTATAGCCTAGAAACTGCCCTGATCCTGAGTTATGCAGTACATTCTACTGTATGTCATTATGGTTCCTTTTGAAAGGGGTCTATAAGACCACTAACACTGTGCACCGTAGTATCCTCAGCCATGTTTCCCTTCCTGCTGCTTCAGTCATTACCGCTAGAGATGGTCAATGAGATGCAAATAATTTCGAGTTGATGCAGCATTATGTAAATTTTGTATGCAAATGTATACAGCATGAAAATAAACCAATTAAATTCTGCTGAGGTAAAATTTGATTGGTCCATTTTCAAGCTACATAAATTTGCATTCAAAATTTGCATCATCCCACATCAACTGAAAATGATTTGCATCTCACTGACCATCCCTAATTACCTCCTGTATTTTACAGGACAACTGAAGTGAGAGGGATATGGAGGCTGCCATATTTATTTCAATTTAAACAATATCAGTTGCCTGGCAGCCCTGCTGATCCTCTGCCTCTTAGGGCTTGTTTCCACTGTTGCGACGCGATTTCGGCCGCATTCCGACGCTTGTAAAAACGCATGCGGATGCGTTTCCACATGCGTTTTTACCCGCGATTTCGCATGCGATTTCGCATGGCAGGGTGCCATGCGAAATTAACCATGACACTGCCAGGGCTAAATAAAATTGAAAAAGGTGCGAAATCGCACGCGAAATCGCGGGTAAAAACGCATGTAACAAACGCATGCGTTTTTACTATTAAATACATTAGCGGCGATTCGCACGGATTCCCGACGCAGGCGAAATCGTTGGCTCTTTTGTGCGTTTTTTTCACGCTGAAAAAAACGCACCTCAACAACGCTACAGTGGAAACAGGCCCATCCACTTGTATTACATGTGCGGATCTGCATGCGTTGGACGCATGCAGATTCGCGATAGTGGAAACGAGCCCTAATACTTTTAGCCATAGACCCTGAACAAGCATGCAGCAGATCAGATGTTTATGACATTATTGTCAGATCTGACAAGATTAGCTGCATGCTTGCTTTCTGGTATTATTCAAACACTACTGCAGCCAAATAGATCAGGAGGGCTGCCAGGCAACTGGTATTGTTTAAAAGGTAATAAATATGGCAGCCTCCAAATCCCTCTCATTTCAGTTGTCCATTAAAATACAGGAGGTAATTAGGGATGATCAGTGAGATGCAAATCATTTTCAGTTGATGTGGGATGATGCAAATTTTGAATGCAAATTTACGTAGCTTGAAAATGGACCAATCGAATTTTACCTTAGCAGTGATTTGCAGATTACGAAGTGATGCATCTTGGGAACTCTCTCTTGCTCACATGGGGCTGGATTCACAAAAGTGTGATAATGCATATCACGCCCGCGCTTTGCTTCTCACCCGTAAGGGTTTACGTGCACGATGACAAAGGTTTGCACACTTTAACGTTCATGCGCTTTGTCATAGGGCACGTAAACGCGAGCACAGCGCGGGCGTGATAAGCATCATCACGCTGGTGTGAATCAAGCCCATAGTGTGAGACATAACGTAAAGTGACAATAAAGTGCTTGAACTAATTGCAAATACCTCCTGTTCTCTGAAGGCAAGTTTACATTGAGCAAGTGAATGTTCTGATGCGCCTGGATCTGCCCCGTTCTGTACACATTAGTGCCGTTTGGCTTGGCTGCCTTTCCTGCCGCTTCTGGCACTGCGAGTGTCGTGTCAACATGTTTTTCAAAGGTATTAAATATTGTATGTAAATTTCTTCCTAAACAGAGCGTACATTTTCTTCGCTTCCTCTTCTGTGAAGGATTAGCGCCGTGGCACGGCAGAGACAGCGGTGATGACTCAGCCGTGGACAGCGCGGCCTATTTCATTTCCCTCACTGCCAAACGAGAAGGGTGGCGGCCAATCCTGAGGCAGCCTTCTGTGGTGTGAAGCTGTCACATGGATGAAAGACGACTTTCGATTGGTTGTCATGGGCTACCGCCCGTCACAGCTTGCTGCTGTGCCTTGTCAAATAAAGTCGTGTTGGGTGAACGCAGGGAAGTGTGACCGCTGGAAAATCTCAATTACAGGTTTATAACTTCTCACGCCTGATAGAGCAAACACAGTACAAGTGGTGACAGGGGACGCTAACCCTTCAACTGCTGCTTATTCTGCCTGTAACCCTTCCACTGCCGCTGTGTCTCCACCCGCCGTGCAACTGCCACAATGACCACTGTCTCTCCCAAGTGCCACTGTGATGCCATTAACTCTTCAGTTTCTTCCCTAATTGTATTAAACCCTCATCTGCCATGCTGCTGCCATTACTTCATTAACCCCCTCAGTTTCACAGGCAGGGCCAAATTTGCATTCTTTACTGCCCAACGCCACTGTCAGCAGCCGCCCCCTTCAGTATAGGTAACCAGATGTCCCCTCCCCTCCTCCAATTAAGGTATTCCGATGACGCTTCCCTCTCCCTCCAGTTTAAGTAGCCCGCTGACCCTTCCAGCTATTATCGACAGCCAAATGACCCTCCCCCACACCTACACTATAGGTATCCAGATAATCCTTTCCCCCTTCCTCCAGTTTAGATAGCCTGATGACCTCGCCCCCCTTTCTCTCTAGTATAAGAAGCCAGATGACTCTCCCCCTTCTGTAAAGTTAGCCTGATGACCACCCCTCCCTCCAGTATAGGTAGCCAGTTGACCCTTCCCTCCTCCCCTAGTACAGCCTGCTGTGTACCCGCCCCTTGATCTTGTGGTGCCCTAGGCCATGGCCTATGCGGCCTTGGCTTAAATCCGGCCTTGGTCCCAGGTGATGAGCTGTCCCTAGAGTGTCACAACCGTCATCAAGTCACTTTTACTCCAAACGTTTCTCCTAGAAGATAATTTTAGTTTTTATTGCTCTGTAGGAAACTAGAGATGTTTAAACAAGCAGCTTTTGTCCTTACCTGGGACTTCCGCCAGCCCCTTGCTCTCCTGGGCCCCTCTGTTCCTCCGCTGTGTCCCCTGGATATATATTAGTGGCAGCAAGTCAGTGTTCACCACACATGACGTGCTCTTGTTCCCGGGAGCGTTCTGTGCATGTGCAGCTAGTACTGTTTGTGTAGGTGCAGACTAGCCTGGGCCACGGGAGCACTACAGACACACGCATGGCTGTGCCGTGCATGTGCGCTGAACCATGACTGAGATATATATATAGGGGACACAGAGGAGGAATGGAGGGGCCCAGGAGAAGGACGATGGAGTCCACAGCCTGCATGGGACTGGAGGAAGCCCCAGGTAACAAAGCAGGTGGTTTCAGCGCACGGAGCTCACTGTCGGATGCCGAAATCAGGCGCCCCATAGCAGAAATGTAATGCTGCGTGGGGCAGGTAGGGGTAATTCAGAGTTTTCGGGGGCTGTCGGACTGATTTACATCAGGAATAGCATTTAACACCGCCGTGGAGTTTTGCAGGCTCTCCCAGCCGGCACCCAACTCACCGGCGACGTGACAATACTTACGCCCAGGTAAGTGTAAAAGCTGCTGATTTAAAAATCTCTGGTACACGTACATTTTCAGCATCTACAATCAAAAAAGTACAAAAAAGCAGGTGAAAAAGTACGGTAAACATTGTTCTGAGTATTTTCTTGCTTGCTGGTGGTGTAAAAGGCAATTTATTGATATTGGGAAAATAGTGAATTGCATATAGGCCTATGTGTAGTAGAAAATGCACACTAATGCGTTTTACAGTTGGGTAGTTTACTTCTTTGTGAACTGCAGAAGCACAGAACGCTTCCATCCATAGGATCGCAATCATGAGGTGCGCGGCGCGCCCCGCACATGCGCAGGAGCCGGAGACTACAGCTGGGGGCGGTGACCTTGTGGAGGAGACAGCGACACCCGGGAGGGCAGCAGAACTGCAGAGCTGGACAGCACAGACTCGTAGAGGCTGGATGGTGTAATGGTTAAGGGCTCTGCCTCTGACATGGGAGACCAGGGTTCGAATCTCAGCTCTGCCTGTTCAGTAAGCCAGCACCTATTCAGTAGGAGACCTTAGGCAAGTCTCCCTAACACTGCTACTGCCTATAGAGCGCGCCCTAGTGGCTGCAGCTCTGGTGCTTTGAGTCCGCCAGGAGAAAAGCACGATAGGTTAAATGTTATTTGTCTTGTAGAGGCTGGAAGAAGCCCAGGTAAGTTAAAGAGTACCTGAAGCTTAGATACTTACCTAAAGAGAGGGAAGCCTCAGGATCCTATTGAGGCTTCCCTTGGTGGTCTGAAGTCCCCCCATCGATGAGCACGGCCCCCCCAGAAGATTAACAAGGCATTGTCGCTAATCATATCGGGACTGTGTGTGCAGCTCTTCTTCCTCCAGCAGCCCCGCTTCAGGAAGAAGAGCTGAGCGGCCCCGATGTGGAGGGGGCGGTGCTCAGGAATGGGGGGGGGGGGGAGAGGCTTCAGGTCAGCGAGGGAAGCCTCAATAGGATCCTGAGGTTTCCCTCTCTTAAAGGGAACCTAAACTGAGAGGGATATGGATTTTTCCTTTTAAACAATACCAGTTGCCTGGTAGTCCTGCTGATCTCTTGGCTGCAGTAGTGGCTGAATCACACACCTGAAACAAGCATGCAGCTGATCCAGTCTGACATCAGTCAGAGCACCTGATCTGCATGCTTGTTGATGGACTGTGGCTGAAAGTATTAGAGACACAGGATCAGCTGGAGAGTCAGGCAACTGGTATTATTTTAAAAGGAAAAAAAAACATATCCTTCTCAGTTTAGGTTCCCTTTAAAGAGAACCCGAGGCGGGGACTCACAATGAAATCCCAATACAGAGGCTGGGTCTGCCTATAGAGCCCAGCCTCTGTTGCTAATCAGATCCCCCCTAAATCCCCCCTGCGCTCAGCGAGACCCCATAAATGACAGCCGCGCTGCCGACATGAAGCGTGACAGCAGCGGCTGTGTTTACCTTTGGAACATCAGTCTCCGCTCTCCTCCGCCTCCTGCATCGCACCGGTCCCGCTGATTGGAGGGAAGGGACGTGGGCGGGGACCGGAGCGATGCAGGAGGCGGGGGGAGCGCCGAGACTGACGTTACAAAGGTAAACACAGCCACACAGCGCGGCTGTGATTTATGGGGTCTGGCTGAGCACAGGGGGGATTTAGGGGGGATCTAATTAGCAACAGAGGCTAAGCTCGATAGGCAGACCCAGCCTCTGTATTGGGATTTCATTGTGAGAAACTCGCCTCGGGTTCTCTTTAAGGTTCCCTGTACCGTATATGATTTTGATCCTGAGCTTCGGCTCGTGATCACTTTAAGCTTCACAAATTTCTCAGCTTGGATATATTATGTAGGTAGAAAAAAAACAAAGTCTTGTAAAAATAATACCTTTTATTGGCTAACCGATAAAGTTAAATTATGCAAGCTTTCTGGGATCTAGTATCTAGACAAGACAAATAACATTTATATCTTGTTTTTCTCCTGGCGGACTCAAAGCACCAGAGCTGCAGCCACTAGGACGTGCTCTATAGGCAGTAGCATTGTTAGGGACTAGGAGACTTGCCTAAGGTCTCCTACTGAATAGGTGCTTGCTTACTGAACAGACAGACCCGAGATTCAAGCCCAGGTTCTCCTGTGTCAGAGGCAGAGCCCTTAACCATTACTCCATCCAGCCACTAGTATCTTTCTGGGATCTGAATAATTTAACTTTATCAGTTAGCCAATAAAAGGTATTATTTTTACAAGACTTTGTTTTTTTCTACCTACATAACTTGTTTGGCTAACACGGTACAGAAACATTTTAACTACTATCAACTTGGATATCTAATTTCCATTGCGTAACATAATTTAGGATGATGTAATCCAAGAAGTGTGGTTGGGACAGCACCCTTGTATAGGAGATAATGTGCCCAGGCAGTCGGTCTTCCACACTACTGGAGCCGTCAAGTACAGGAACACAGGTTTTGCAGGCACCAATATAGTAAATTATAGCTTCTTTATTGGTCACATCAGACAAAGCAGAGGGTACAACGACAGACCGCTGTTTCGAGCATCTGAGCTCTTTATCAAGTTGTTCAACACTGCATAAAAACTACATACAAGTCATGTGCTTATATAGGTCTAAAAACCAATCAGAGTGCAGCACTGGTATCATCCAATCACCGGACATTATGTCATCAGAGGACCTGATGGAGAACTTCAATGTGTCAGAAAAAAACTCCCCTTTTATCAGAAAAATCCTTATTAGGCACTGTATAACTTAAGCGCTTACTCTAAAAATTACACACTACAAAGCGCTAACTGCACCTTATCATATAGTTGACTCACCGCCAGATTCACTACGGCCATCAAAGATAAAATGTATAAAGATAAATTCAGCCAAATCGGCATGAGGTACCCTCGCAGGGGCCTCCCACAGATGGCCAACCATATAGACGGGGTGGATACACTTGGCCCCACCCTCCCAAAGAGCCGCCGACCAATCAGATGGCCGCAGGTCCATGACGCGTAGTCATGACTTATGCGGAACTAAGTACGCATCACACGTCATGACGTATGCGGAAGAAAAGAAGGGAACGCCCGCTAAGCGCATGTAAACAAACATGCGACGTCTATTGCGGACGTCCATAAGTGTCACGTGGGCGCGTCACTTGCTATACAAAACAATATGAACCACGCCCACCAAAGAAATACGCTCACTACGTCCTAATGGTAACAATTGGCCATAAACACAAGGCGTAAATCTAGCGGTGTTCAAACTCGACATAGGGCAAATAACCATCTCAGAGAGGGGGATAATTGTATAAATACATACATAGACTCCCTATTAAAGATTTCTTTACCTTAGTCCAAAATTGAATAAAGACCAGCACTGCACCCATATCTAAAATAGATAAAAACAATGAACATTACTACAGAAGAACTCACAATCAACCTATGGAAAATGATAAATCATAATCTAAATTGAGACCCCCAATACCCAACGCCCCCAATTTACGGATCCAAAATGCTTCACGTCTAGAGAGTTCCTTTTCTGTCACGCCCCGCCCCCCATCCCAAAGGTACCCCATCTATCACTTGTACTTTAAGTTGCGACAAACTGTGTCCAGTCTCAGTAAAATGCCTTGCCACTACATGCGAAGTGTCCCGGGTCCTGATAGTAGATTTATGTGCCGAAAGGCGTACCTTAAGAGGTTTGGTAGTCTTTCCTATGTATGCCAGACCACACGGGCACTTCAACATGTAGATGACAAAACTGGAATTACAATCAAAGTGCTCCTTGATATGAAAAACTGTTCCCTTAGAGGGATGTCTAAAGACGTCACCCCTGGTGATAAAGTTACAAAGATGACAACTAAGGCATGGGTATGTACCCTTCCTACCCTCCCTGGGTCTACCCATAGGGGGTCTAGTATGGACCAACTTATCCCTGATAGTGGGAGCTTTCTTAAATGATAGAAGAGGGGGGTAACGAAATTCTGGAACACGTGGAAATGCTTTCCTCAGCAGATGCCAGTGTTTTTGAATGATCCTGCCTATCTGCGGGCTACAGGTATTAAAGGTGGAGGCAAAGGGAAGTCGGGGACCACCACTTGTGGTTCTCCCCGTCCTACCCCTTTCACATAACGTGTGAACCAGATAACCTCTAGATCTGAATTTTTTCTTCATATTATTTAATTGGTGATGCTGTTGTTGTTCATCTGAGACAATTCTGGTAATCCTTTTAAATTGGCTATTTGGTATTGCATTTTAGTCTGCAATGGGTGAAAGCTTTAATAATGTAGGATAGAATTCCTATCAGTGGATTTTACAAAAAGATCTGTCCCCAAACCTTTCCCCTCTCTGTACACCATGGTGTCTAAAAAGGAGACCCTCTCACAGTCTACATGGGCAGTTAGCTTAATGGTGGGGAATCGTTTCGTCACACCAGAGAGGAACTGGTCAAGGGTCGAACGGGGCCCCGCCCACAAACAAAAAATATCATCAATATAGCGCCACCAGCACTTTGCGTGCTGGCGGAAAAGATCATCTAAATAAATAAAAGTTTCCACGAACAAACCCATAAAAAGGTTTGCATAGGAGGGGGCCACGTTCGACCCCATCGCAGTTCCCGTCTGTTGCACGTAAAAGCTCTCCTCAAATTTGAAGTAATTACAGTGTAATACAATTTCCAGCAGACCAATCAAGAACCCACGCTGTTCTTTCGTGAGATCGAGATGCATCATCATATACCAATCTACAGCCTCCACACCTCCATCATGTGGGATGGAGGTGTAGAGGCTTTCAACATCCAAAGTAACCAGTAAGATCTCTTCACCAAGGTCATCAATCATAGATAATTTCTCCAAAAAATTGGACATGTCTTTTATGTATGAATCTAGTTGGACTACTAGGGGCTGCAACACTTTATCCAGATACTGAGCCAAGGGGACAAATATTGAGTCCACGCCGGAGACTATTGTTCTGCCCGGCGGGAACTCAAGATTTTTGTGTATTTTGGGCAGTGTATAAAAACTCGGGGTCACTGGGTGATCCTTAATCAAGAATTTTGATAACTTTTCATCAATAATGCCACTCTCAAATGCTGCTAGAACCAGTGTTTTAATACGAACCTGTATTGCACAAAGTGGATCACTATCCACCCTCCTATACACATCTCTTTGACCCAATTGCCCAAGAATCTCCCCCCGATCGTAATCTGCATCCAAAACAACTACTGCCCAGCCTTTGTCCGTGGGGCGGATAACAATATCAGTTCTGGATTGGAGATCATGCAAAGCTCTAAGTTCCCCTTTAGTGAGATTGAATCTGACAATATCTTTTGGAAAGTCTTTCTCGATGACCTTGATGTCCTTATCCACATTAGAGATGAACAAGTCCACCAGTGCATTATTAGGGGGCGTAAACGTACTCCTTAAACGTAGACCTGTGGAGGACAAAGTTAACTTATCCACACTATCAGAGGATTCCTCCTGTGTGGGTATCGGCAGTGAGCTGAAAAAAGCTTTCAGCTTGGTGTTTCTATAGAACCTAAAAAGTTCTTGTTCAAGTAGGAAAAAGTTCGGACAATTCGTTGGGCTAAAGGACAGTCCATAATTCAAGACTTGTTTTTCAAGTTTCGAAAGTTTATATCCAGAGATATTCACCACTAGCTTCTTGGTAAAGTATCCTTCCTCTGGCGTAGGGTCATCTGGCTGTTCAAATTGTGGTGACCTCTTTTGGTCGGCGGCTCTGTGGGAGGGTGGGGCCAAGTGTATCCACCCCGTCTATATGGTTGGCCATCTGTGGGAGGCCCCTGCGAGGGTACCTCATGCCGATTTGGCTGAATTTATCTTTATACATTTTATCTTTGATGGCCGTAGTGAATCTGGCGGTGAGTCAACTATATGATAAGGTGCAGTTAGCGCTTTGTAGTGTGTAATTTTTAGAGTAAGCGCTTAAGTTATACAGTGCCTAATAAGGATTTTTCTGATAAAAGGGGAGTTTTTTTCTGACACATTGAAGTTCTCCATCAGGTCCTCTGATGACATAATGTCCGGTGATTGGATGATACCAGTGCTGCACTCTGATTGGTTTTTAGACCTATATAAGTACATGACTTGTATGTAGTTTTATGCAGTGTTGAACAACTTGATAAAGAGCTCAGATGCTCGAAACAGCGGTCTGTCGTTGTACCCTCTGCTTTGTCTGATGTGACCAATAAAGAAGCTATAATTTACTATATTGGTGCCTGCAAAACCTGTGTTTCTATAATTTAGGATGATGCGTGATTATGTAAATGTTTAGAACACCAGTGTTTTATATTGTATTTGTTGAAAATTTGTGATAACAGAGGCGCCAAATTAGAGTAAAAGCATCTAAAATCAGTTTAAAAGGAGGGGGGTTGGTGGATACCACCCTCAGGTATATAAAGACCAGCCAATAAGCCGTTATATATGAATAAATATAATTTATTATAGATCTCCAGGCATGCAACGCGTTTCACGGGTTTTTCCAAGCTACTTTTCCTCATCGATTGATCGATTGAGTGTGCGACCGATTGCAGCCTGAAACATGGACTTTATAGAGATGAGAGCTTCCCACAGGGAACACCTGCTGATCCAATTCAAGGCCTCTCCGTTACCACCACTCCATGAGGCCATATCTGAAAACACACCGGACACTGCTATTCCAGATATTGATTTAAAACCCTTATTCAACAAACTTGAACAAGCACTCAAAGACGAATTTTTTAACATTGCAGATATAGCGATGCAACAGACATACATTGAAGAAAAAATATCCCCCGAGGGTATACGCATCAAAACATTAACTGCCTTCCCTAAAGATATTGTATTCACCGATGATTGGTACATTTACTTAGAAACCTGTACAGGGGGAATGATGGAGAGAATAATCAAAAAGCGTACTTCCATCATTAATGATCTTCAACCTATTATTCTTGAGTGCAAAGAACAATTGTCTCTTCACCACAAAAGCAAACAATATCACCCCCTCATGTCCAATCTTATTGCACGTTTAAAGAAATTTGAGGCAGATACAGTAGAAACCAAACTAAGAAAATTAAATCGTGACCGTTTAGCTTATGCGGAACATAGAGAGAGAGAACGGAAAACCAGGTTTCCACTTCAGAAACCCAAACCACCCCACCACAATCCACTGCCACACAACCCCCCTCCCCCTCTCATGAGCCTCACTTTACCACCACCACCGCCACGCTACCCTCCTTTCCCTCCACCGATCCTATTTCCACCACCAGATTTCATTCCACCGGTCACCCCAAAACCGCCAACAGCTAAGCCCCCACTCACCACACCCAAATTCAGCTTCACCCATTCCGCAGCTTTAACCAAAACACTTTTAGACAAAACCACCATCAAACCAACTAACCACATTCAGACACCATTCAACACAAAAAAAGTTAATACAACTGCCAAATCACAGTCCCAATACAAAAAGAAGCTAAATACCAAACACCCAACCCCAGCACCCAATCAGATGACGAAATTACAATCAACTCCATCTAGTGTGAAAACTACCCAATTTAGGCCCAGTCTTACCCCAGTGTGTAATTTCCTGAACAGTGCCCCCCCGGACACAATAGCCATCCAAAACAAGGTTACTGATAGCATTAACACATTATCGGTCGATCCGATTCAAACCGATCCGGACGACCACATACACATTGACGACATTCTTGGCCTCTCACAGATCAGTACACATGAGACCCAACCATTCTCCCCCTCTCTACTCAATACACAAGGTCCAATTCCCCAAACCAAAACGAGTGCGCTCACGAGTTTCTTTAGACCCATTACCAAACAACAACATGACGCCATGGCCAGTCAGAACACTTCTCCTATCAACCTCACATCCTCTTTTTTAGATTTACCCCTCTCGTTCACACAGAACACGTTAATCATGCCGTTACCGAGCCCAACAGCGTCCAGAGTAATTCTTCAACCCAAAATAACCCAAAAAAGACCGTTACCAGATTCAGAAAAAGGGGACACAGAGGGAAAAGAAAAAAGAAATCGCCAATTATCTCCGAATCAACCACCTCAGACCCGATGACAGAAACACGTTGCATCTTCAATCTGTCCAATCACATTCTTTCCCAATCAGAGACCCTACTTCTAGAAAAAGGTCTCTCTTACTGTCCAACTAGCACATCCGATATGTCCAAACTTTTCGTAGAACTCAACGCATTTGTCCGCAAACTCACTCTAAAACGGCACTTTGCAATAAAAAAACATCAAGGATCTATATTGAACCCAATCAATAGCCTCATTTTGACCAACAGTGATGAACTGCCAATTTGTACAGTAAACATTGATGAGATTAACACCGAAAAATACATTTCCACACAACTAAAGGGCAGATCTAGGTTCTACCCAACGGCCTCCAAAGGAAACTTCATCGAAACATTTTACACCTTAGTACTGAATGATCTACAAAAATTGGACACCAAGGCCACCACATCCAATCTTACCAGACCAGAACAACGAGCCCTTCAAACTCTGAGAAACAACCACGATATTATCATAAAACCTGCTGATAAAGGGGGTGGAATTGTTATTCTCAATAGACTAGACTATATAGAGGAGGCAAATAGACTATTGGACAATCCCCTCCACTACACTAAATTGATCACTGATCCTACTCTCGAATTCAATAATACCCTTAAATTGTTCATCAATGAAGCCTTCTCAAACGGCATCATTACCAAAAATGAACGCAACTTCATCATTAACCACCATCCAAAAACACCGTTTTTTTACTACCTTCCTAAAATACACAAAACACTACATAAACCCCCCGGCAGACCAATCATTTCAGGTATGGAGTCCATCACCAGTAATCTGTCCAAATTTGTCGACAAACACTTACAGCCACTAGTACAAGCATTACCCTCGTATTTAAAAGACTCCCAACACCTAATAGACCTACTGAAACCCATCCCTTGGGATCCAGATTATTGCTGGCTCACCTGTGATGTATCCTCCTTGTACACCAATATCCCCCACTCCTTTGGCCTTCATTCACTTCAGTTCTTTCTATCTACATTTCCCGATATGCCTATACTACAACAGCAATTCATTAATACTTGTGCAGAATTTATTCTACACCATAATATCTTTTCATTCATGGACAATTTTTACCATCAAATCACGGGCACAGCTATGGGTAGCTCCTTCGCCCCTTCTTACGCTAACCTCACAATGGGCTACCTCGAACTATTAAAATTCCACAACCCACACCCTTTTTCCGATAATATCGTTTTTTATAAGAGATATATCGATGATCTCATCTTTATCTGGAGGGGTGACCATATATACATTCCCAAATTCCTCGAATACCTCAATGACAACCCGGCAGGTCTCTCATTCACATCTCAACATCACCCCATCTCAATAGAATTCCTCGATCTAGTCCTTTGTTCCACTAATAATACCATAAAAACAAAAACACATTTCAAAAAGGTGGATGCCAACAATTTCATACATTTTGACAGTTTCCACCATAGACCATGGACCACCAACACCCCTTACTGTCAATATAAAAGAATTTATCGCAATTGCACAGAACTTTCAGATTACCACACACAATCACAGGTCTTGACCAAGAAATTTACTGAACGGGGTGACCCGAAAAAACTTATTAAGGACGCCAAATTTAAGGCAACCAAGAGTTCAGCCACCACCCCCACAACTCACCACACAGTCACAACAGCTTCTTTCCCAAGATTTATCACTGGTTTCAGTAGCCAACATAGACAAATACGTACCATCCTTCAAAATAGATGGGAATTACTAACCCAAGATCCGTATCTCAAACCAACAATACCCAAGGCGCCATCACTCACTTTCAAAAGGGCCCCAAATCTACGGGGGCTTTTAGCCCCGAGTAGATTTAAACATACACCATCCCATGCAGCAACCCCAACTACCTTGATTAATCCAGGCTCTTTCCCATGTTATCATTCACGCTGCTTGGCCTGTTATTTCGTTACAACTACCCAGACATTCAAATCCAATACCACTAACAACGTATTCACTATTAAACAACACATTGATTGTACCACAAGGAACGTCATCTACGTCATCTCATGCCCGTGCAATTTACAGTATGTGGGCCGTACCACTCAATTAGTCCGGAGCCGAATAGGACAACACAAGAGGAACATATTGAAACATTATCCCTTACATAGCGTCTCCAAACATTTCAGCACTTATCACAAGGGAGACCCCCATTCACTCACCATCACCCTAATAGACTCTGTTCACTCACCAACTAATACTTTTGAGGCCTTGAAGAACAAAGAGATGTTCTGGATTCAAACACTCAAAACTTTGGCCCCTGAGGGCTTAAATGAAGTACTTGAAAAACTTTTTTAACCGATCATTATCAAAAGAATCATTTACTATTTATCAACTACAGTCCTCTCTTTTATTGTTCCCCCGTTCTCGGTTTTAATATATTTCGTTGTTTTTAAAACCTCTGGCATTAATTATGGCAATTAAGCGACCAATGTGTACCCGTGATTTATGTGCTTGATGTAATTTCTGAATCCATCTCCATTCTCATCCCTTTCCCCTTCCTTTTATCCCCTCCCCAACCCTCTTTTTCCATTTCTTTTCTTTTTCCTTTCCTCTTTTCCCTTTTCTTTTTCTTTCTCTTTACCTTTAGCTTTTTCTTTCTCCTTTTCCCATCCCCAACATTCTTTATATATTCTTTACTTATAATATTTATTTCTATATTTATATTTATTTTTACTACCAGTATTTATTGTAAATATTTTAATTTTAATTTTTATTGTCATTTGTGATTCTGACTAAACTATAGGTATTCCTATCTAAACTCATTTGGGTAATGCGGCCATAATAAAATTAACCACTAGATGGCAGCATATTAACAAAAATAATGCCCTACACAAATGTTCATTTTCCATCAATTAATCTAACTATATGTTAATTACATATAGTTCACCATGGTCCCATTGTATTAATTCAAGCGATATGGAAATATCCCTGAAAATAGCCCAGCCGCCCATATAAACATGGCGGCGCCGTCCTAAACCACTTAGTGCGCATGCACCATTTTCATCTGCGTAGTGAAGAGCGGAGACACGACCTTGCGCCCGCGTCCTCCCTCGACACGCGTAATTTACGACATGACGTCAGCGTCATATCGCGCTACCTGCCCGTCGGCCTTTGTTACCGGAAGCAGCCGCTGGCTGCTCTTCCGGGTTAAACCTCACTCCACGCTGGCGCTCAGTCTCTTTATAACACCCCTAACACGCGCAACACCTTCTACAGTAGGCGCTGAGCTTGACAATCGATACAGCTTCGGTGAGTAATATAATAATCACTAGCTCCTTTCTTTATCTATCATTACGCTTCTAGAAGCTCTATGCTTCTGCACTCTGCACTTTAGCTAAGTTTGGTTTAAATTCATTACACGCAATACCATACCCCCTCTCCTATAAGTGTAACCAAACCTTGGGGCCGGTGCAATCGCATATAATTTTTGCATACCATGTATCATATTGTTCTGCATACCATGCATCATTAATTTTTATTGGAATCCGAATTTTTTATTTGAATCTTGATCACATTTGATAATTGCTTAAAGAGATCCACTAGTGTATTCATCAATGTTTTGTAAACACTGAGAGCTCGTTCAGACATTTTTATTTTATTCTATCTTTATTTTTAGTTTTCTACTCCTGTACACGCGATGTAACACATCCTTAAGTGCTTCAGGGGTAGTACTGTTGTATATATATTCCTAGTTTCTTATGTTTTGTACGCATATGGTAATGAACCATGGATCTTTTCTGTTGTCTACTAAAGATGCTTTGTCTTTTGGTCTACATTTATCTATTGTTCATTGGTACAGATTGTTTTGTTTTGTTTTTTGTCTCGTAGTGTGTCTCCAACACTGATTGCCTGATGAAGCGGGCATTTGACCCGTGAAACGCGTTGCATGCCTGGAGATCTATAATAAATTATATTTATTCATATATAACGGCTTATTGGCTGGTCTTTATATACCTGAGGGTGGTATCCACCAACCCCCCTCCTTTTAAACTGATTTTAGATGCTTTTACTCTAATTTGGCGCCTCTGTTATCACAAATTTTCAATCTGATCCAGTCCACCCTTGGTGGAGGGGTATATCCCCATCTGTTTCCTGTCTACAGAGAGCGACTTCTTAATACCTGAGTGGGGTCAGGTTACAATTCTCCCCACCTGCACTTCCAGTGGTTGCCTTTGTGGTAACCCAGACTTGTGAGTATATTACTTGTCATTTTAATATTAATACTCAATTTTTGACATACTACACTATATTGGGCTCTCGGTTTCAATTTTTATATTTTTCCAAGCTATATTGTATTTGTGTCTGATTTTATTGGTGTAAAATAAATATTAAGTTTCAACTTTACACAAGGTGTGTGGTTCTGAATATACCATAAACATGTGTGTTCTCCCTTTCAAGCGTACATTGCATTGTGAATTGTCTCACGTTCTTCCCACTGCTCTGTATTGACTTTGTTTAGTGATCGACGTTTACAGTTCTTTAACTTTGCTGTGTTCATTCTTTAACTTTCAATAAAAAGTTGTGACATAAGTAGCTGTGTTTGCCTGGCCTGGCTGAGCGGATGTGTTTCTCCAATAAATGAAGTGAAGCAGTAGAGGATGTGGGTGGATCTGGGTGGAGGTCGGGGTTACTAAACATACAAGTTGTAGATGGTGGGTTACTCCGGGGTGGAACACGGGTGTTCTGAAGCATTGCTCACAGAGGTGGAATTATCCATTGACTGTATTATTTTGCACCCCATGTTTGTTTCTTATTTTGTACAGTGCTGTTGAATATGTTGCTTTAAAAATCAATAATAATAATAATTACAGGAGGGGGGCTACAAACACAGGGGGTGATGGGAAAGGCTATGGTAGACCCCAACTTCTTAAAGAGGACCTTTAACCCAGGTTTCATCTTCATCCCAATCAGTAGCTGATACCTCCTTTCCTATGAGAAATCTTTTCCTTTTCACAAACGGATCATCAGGGGGCTCTGTATGGCTGATATTGTGGTGAAACCCCTCCCACAGTGTGATGTCAAGGCCATGGCCCTGACGGATTCATGTCTGTAAACCTCGTTGCATTGTGGGAAATAATTACTGTTGTGATGGATTCACCAGTGCCAGAGGTGCTCATGAAAGCATGTGCAAATAGGTGCACTGCGGAATAACCCTTTATGTTTTTAACTTTGCTTTAAAAAATAAATGTTCTGTCAGAGCCCAAGCCCTTTTCCATAGAAAGTGACTGTTTGCTAGGATCAACAATATTTGTTTATGCTTAGTGCAATTAAGCCATAAAAACCTTCCCTGCTGCAGAACCTGCACATTTTTTGATACCTTTTTCAAAGAATATTGATAAGGGGAGTCAGGGACCAGAAACCAGATCCCCGTCATAAATCCCTAAATGACAAAATCTACATTCCTCCATATATCCTGTCAGGGGGAAGGTCTTACAAATGCAAGGTATTTGTGATTATTCAGGTTGGAGTGAACATATGATATCTCCCACAATGCTTCTCTGCTGATTAGGCAAATCATCCTTTGATGTCCCTGTAAGCTAACCACACCTCCGGAACTGCTGGAATGCAATGATGTGTCAGCTTGTTAACTGTACAGAGCCACAATAATCTAATATGCATACAGGCTGTTTCAGATTGGTTGATCCAAATCCAAATCCAGATCCTCATCAGTACATGGCATGGATTAATGTGGCTCTATGGAGTAGGACTTGAAGCACCCAGAGACTTGCTGGGTAGTCTGTAATAACCAAGAAATACCAGTAAATAATATTATTTTTTCTATATTTACATCCTCTCTATAAATGCCAGTCATATCAAAATTAGCTAGATGGTTGCTGGGCGCAACCTGAACATGTCCAAACAAGAATCATCCATCTACCACCTTCTCTCACAAAGATACAGTTTTCTCTAAAATGCAACATAATTAACTTATGTTTGCTATCGGACAACAGCAGAGAACATGAGGAAACCACAAGTCTCACCCTCTGCGTGATTTCACGAACTGACGCAGAGATGTGATCATTTCAGATATTTCATATCTCCTTTTCCCTCTAATGAGGGACGCGGAACTGGATCATGTGGTAAAGGCTGCCCATCTCTGATTACCATCTCCACCCTCCAGCGGAGAAAGGGTTAAATTGCTGTCCAGGGTTCTTCTTGCCAATCCAGACCATCGAGGATTCTCTAGCCCAAATTGGACCTGGGCTTTTATCTTTGGACTATTATTACCCACAGAACTTTTTTATATTCTGTTTGGACTTACATTTCCCAAAGGACACAGTAATTCTATACGCTAATCAGACTATATTCAGGGCGGCACTTCTGGGGGGGCGGCCGCGGCACCCGCCCATTCGTGGGTGTGGGGGAGCGCCCGAGCTGGAGGGGATAGCGGGCAGAAAGGGGGTATTGGGCCTAGCGGCGGGGAGGGGGGGTTCGGACCCTCCCCTCCCTCGCCTGGGTCCCCCGTCCTCCGCTCCCCTCCAGCTTTAAACAGTTACGTTGCTGGCTGCAGCTATTGTAAGAGGCAACGGGCGGGGATCACTCACCTCTTCCTCGTTCCAGCCTGCGTTCCACTGAGGTCACTTCCTGCGGCGTAGCAGGAATTATGAACTTGAAAAATTATGCCTCTAAAGAAGCGACCCTGATATAGGGCGCGCAAGTTGCATTAGGCTATTTATACGAGAAGAACATGTACTAAGGACTGTTTTTTATGTGATGTCATACAAGAGTAAGACCACTGTTTGTTAGAATGAACAGTTGTGTTTTATACTAATTACGAATATTTACTGTTCTGCTAACCCTTAGGCCCGGTTCACATTAGCGTTCCCTGTCCGGATCCGCCTGATCGGATCTGGACCGTATACTGTACAAACGGAATGTACGTTCCGCATAGCAATGCAAAGGCTATGCGGACGTTCACACACGTACGTTCCGTACAGTACGGAGCCGGATCGGATCCGGACTCCGGAGGCTTTTACAACTTGCGCTATTTTTTGGGTCCGGCTCATCCGGCCCGCGCACCCGGACCGGAGTCTGACTGCACCATCCGGAAATAGAAACCTATGAGGAACGGAAAGCACAGAACACACAGGATGCAAACACCTGACGTTCTACCCCACTTCATATGCGGATTCTAGCGGCCATTTCAGGTGGGGACACATGGGCAGCAGTGGAGCAGCAGTGGAGCAGCAGTGGAGCAGCAGTGACTTACGTGCTGGAGCGTGCCGGAGCGTGCCGGAGCTGTTTGGCAGTATATGTCGGACGTGGCGGTGAGGCCTACAGCGGAGGACCTGATTCTACAGGTGCACCAGGTGCACCTTCTGCTGACCCCAACAAGTTTAGGTACTTTTGTTATTTTTTTTTCTTTTTCCCCGGATCCGCATGGCAGCCGCGTTCACACCGCAAGAAATACGCATGGAAACGGACCGGATCCGCATCGCATGCGGATAGGTGCCGTACAGCTCCCATGCGTATCAGGTCCGGCTCCGATGCGGATCCGGTCCGTTTGCGTGACAAAACGCAAGTGTGAATGGGGCCTTATCCTATTGTTTTGCTTTTGTAATGTGTAGATTGTTATTAGTGAACATGGTGACATGAGAGCAATCTGTACAGGCAGACTTGGAATTCAGGTCCGCTTTCATAGGCACTCTGTGTCCTCCTGTATGTTATTAATTGTGTGATATCAGCCCTAATGATGATGCTCATCAGCAGTGGCGTAGCTAAGGAGCAGTGGGCCCCGATGCAAGTTTTACATGGGGCTCCCCAAGCACTCTATACATGACAATTGATACGGCGCACCAAAATCTGCTAATGGCAACTACAGTGTCAGAGGTGCAAGAAGGGGATGGGGAACTGTTTGTTAATGATTACCACTATTCAAAGGATCTATAGAAGTGATTATTGTGAGCACAGGACCAATAGAGAGCTAATACTGTAGTTGAGGGAGGGACCTTCAGGGCCCCTCTGGCCCAAGGGCCCCGATGCGGTCGCTACCCCTGCACCCCCTATTGCTACGCCCCTGCTCATCAGACTCTTTCCGCTTCCCTGGACAATGCGGGGATCAGGAAAGGCCTCAGACAGACAGAGGTGATAACTGACAACAAACAGCAGAGAGGCTGAGGTGTTGCCGATAATCCGCTGTGTACATTATAAACAGGGAGAATATCGCCATTTCCCACAATGTCTCACAGCTGCTGGGATTCCAGGAAGAGGGAGGAGCTGCTCAGCTGAGCATCGCAGGGAGTTGTACTGAGCAGAGAGGAGCTTTTCCTGAGCCGGAGATTTATACAGCCGGATGCCCTTCACTTCTCCTAAGTTTTCTCCTAGGACAGTAATGGCTAACCTTGGCACTCCAGCTGTGGTGGAACTACAAGTCCCATGAGGCATTGCATTACTCTGACAGCTCTAAGCATAACTCAGGGAGGCAGAGGCATGATGGGATTTGTAGTTTTGTCACAGCTGGAGTGCCAAGGTTAGCCATCACTGTCCTAGGAGATCATTTTTCGTCCTCTGTTTAAAATAACTTTGTCACAGCTTCCAGAACTCCTGCAATAAATCTGCAGTCTGTCCACTTCCTGCTTTCATGGAAGCAGACAAAGGGTTAACATCCTGTGTTTACATATTAGCCGTGTCTGCCGAGGACTGTCAGATTTTTGTGCTGACACAGCTGAGACATCAAATTACACTTGTGATTACTTGAAGATGAGCGGGAATTAGGCTCTTCTCTCTAAAAACAAACAAGGTGCATCTCTCTCTTCTTTGTTTTCCTTGTATCATGTGCAAGCGTTCAGGTTTAGTTTAAAATGCATTTTATTGATAAGGTGTGAAAACATAAGTGGTTACCTAGTAGGTGTTAAAGGGTCCACATTTATTTATTGTGTTTACTGTATTTATAAAGCGCCAACATATTACACAGCGCTGGACATTAGTTAAGGTTACAGACAATATTTAGGAGTGACATATAGTAATAAGACAATACAGGTATACATGTAAACCAGATCATGCAGCACAGTATGAGTACAAGGTAATGCTTAGTCAGTCACTGGATGGGAGCATGGAGATTAGGCCAGTCGAGTTCACTCAGAGCCATATGATGGGTGTACGGTAATGGAGGTGCGTGATTCGGTAGGAGATACAAGGAGGAGGACCCTGGCGAAGGCTTACAATCTACAATCACATGCCACCTTCTCTGACCCCTCTCCACTTAAAGGATACCCGAGGTGACATGATGAGATAGACATGTGCATGTACAGTGCCTAGCACACAAATAACTAGGCTGTGTTCCTTTTTTTTCCTTTCTCTGCCTGAAAGAGCTAAATATCAGGTATGTAAGTGGCTGATTCAGTCCTGACTCAGACAGGAAGTGACTACAGTGTGACCCTCACTGGTAAGAAATTCCCCTTTTTACCTCTTTCTTGCTCTCAGAAGCCATTTCCTGCTAGGGAAGTGTTTTATAGTTGGAATTTCTTATCACTGAGGGTCACACTGTAGTCACTTCCTGTCTGAGTCAGGACTGAGTCAGCCACTTACATACCTGATATTTAACTCTTTCAGACAGAGAAAGAAAAAAGGAACACAGTACAGACACTGCTAGGCACTGTACATACACATCTATCTCATCATGTCACATGTCACTTCGGGTATCCTTTAAGCTTACCAAAAGATTCCACAACGGTGTGCCAAATCTACTACCTCCCCCATTCCTGCCCAGGGCCCATACACTATGGAAGCCACAACTACAAATGCGCTGCAATTTTGATTTTCTCTATTTGTAAAATGCATGGTTTGGAGCGATTGTGATGTGATCGGGAGAGTTTTCATGTTTTTCTGACACACAAAAAAAAGCATTGCTTTCTTTTGTCCTCATGCATCGCTGAACACACTGCTCAATTATCTACAACCCATAGTGCCACCTCCCCTTGCCACAGAGCAGCACACACACACTGCTTAGCTATGGTAGAGTGGCGTGTCTGTACAGCGCTTGTTTCCAACAATTAACGAATGGCAACAGAAACTGAGTGTGTATGAGGCATCAGAGAACCCTGTGATGTAGTAACTGAAAACCTCTCCATAGAAATAGCAGCAGCTCAGATCTGACGTCCCTCCCGCAGCCGCCTTATCTGCTGGCACAGCGCCACCTATCCAGGAATGTCGCCCTCACTGCCGATAACCTCACCTGCTGTTAGGAAGTGAAGGGTCATATTTCTGAATAGAAAAATGTTGGCTTACTAATAAGCTAATGCCCTACATAGGAGAAGAGACTGGCAGAGCAGAGCAGGGCAATCAGTTACCCGCTGCACATTCCAAACTTATTAGGTGTACCTGCTGGGTTCATAGGAGGTGAATAGAGATGGAATTGGCACCTGCATGGTTTTATCAGCGGCGGGAAACACACATGCAAAAACGGCGTCGGGAAACTTGGGCACAGGGTGAAGTCAATAAATGACTCACTCTGCTCCTGCAAAAGCCCCAGTGGAGTTAATCACTATTCCTCCTCCAGGCCACCATAGACTAAGACCCCGTTCAGACTATGTGCGTTCCTAGCCGTTTTTACAGAACGCGTACGGGCAGAGTTTGCATATAGAAACTGCTACTAATGTTGTCTAATAGCTTCGTTCACATGTATGCGTATGAGACGCATACGTTTCTCATCCGCATTGCTGCACGCAGTTCTGTGCGTCACGCACAGAAACAGACGCAATGAAAGTCTATAGATGCGTATGAAAAACGCGTACTATTGCGTTTTTAGCGTACATTTCCCTCTACGTTTCCCATAATTCTTTTCTGTTTCCTGTGTGACGTGTGTGTGTGTGCAAAACGCAATAGAAAGCGCATTTGAAAGCAAGAAAAATGCATACAAACGCATGCATTTTTCAACTTGCGTTTCTTTGAATTTCTATGCGTTCTGTAAGCGCTGACAGTATGAACAGGGCCTAAGGGGAAAGATGTAATATAGCTGCCAGCTATTGCTGGTGGCTAGGGATGATCAATGAGATGCAAATTGTTTTGAAATTATGCAAATTTTTATGCAAAAGTATGCAGTTTGAAAATGGACCCAAGTTTAAATTAGTACATAGCAAGGAAATGAACAGCGCTACTTAAAAACAGGCAAGTGCCTACCTGCAAAAGAGTGCAAGCCCCACTTATGGGATAAAATACACACTGAGCATACACATGACCTGTCTACCACTGGAGGATGTTGGTTTCCTGTAACAGCTTGCATGCAACCTATTAAGTACTCGTCCCTCCCACTGCGTAGAAGTCAATCCTCCATGGGAGGGGCCTAACACTAACTAAATCCTAACCTATGTATATGCATAGCCTGGGTGCGGCTAATCAAGTAAAATCGAAAATTGAAAATTGCGCAAAAGGTGGATCAGTGCAATACCAGGCCGCCTCCGAATGGCCTCCATCAGAGATGCGCTGAGCCCCCCCAGGAACTACAAACGCACCTTGAACCCAAACAGAGGCTCTGCATATACACCATCAGGGGGCTCAGCGCATCTCTGAGGGAGGCCATTCGGAGGCGGCCTGGTGTTGCGCTGATCCACCTTTTGCGCAATTTCCAAGTTTAAATTGATTGGTCCATTTTCAAGCTGCATATATTTGCATACATTTGCATACAAACGGAATAATTTGCATATGTGTGATCATCCCTACTGGTGGCCGAATTACGCAGTTTTTAAAGTAATTTGGGCTCCTTCTTTTGATGGTGCCCAAATGACTGTATGAGCGCCGCTATAGCTATAATTCACATTGGCCTCTATTCATAAAGCATTCCCGCATGCCAAGCACTTAGCAAAGTGTCCATTTATAAAAGCTGTTACCCCATGAAAAGCTGACATTCCTGAGCAGTGCGGGGAAATTACCTCCTTTATCTCATCACATGTCACTAAATGTCAATTTATAAAGATTAGAGCAGGTGGAATTGGGACAGAGAATACCGGCTGTTTAGAAGAGGTAATAGCATGCGGATAACTGCACAGCTAATGTGGACAGACCTCCCAGGCAGCAGCAGCGAAGGTGGAACAAAAAAGGCATCCCAGAATACCCAGGCTGTGTTTTTTAACCCCATTGGGTACCGGTTTTCAGATAAATTTCACATCAGAAAGCCTGCATGTGTAACATTTCTTGAAGTTCTTCTAAGCTGTGGCAATTAAATAGATTGTTTAGGAAGACTAATAGACAGATTCAGGGCAAACAGAGGCAGTTAAAAAAAAATGCACATCTTTTATTGTAACGCTGTATCTGCACGGTGAAAATGTAACAACTCAGGCAGCACCATAAGTTTAGTTCAGGAATTCCCCCGACCTTTTATCGCAACTGTAAACATTTACATGAATTAGGACACAAAAGTCTAAAATACCGATGCAGCATTTTCCCTCCAAGATTTTTTTTACCGCAAAGCCTTTTATGAATAGAGCCCATTATGGCCTATGGCGGCACATGGTGCGCCCAAATATCCCTGCGCCGTTTTTCATGAGTGGCGAACCTCCATCTTGTTGTACCCGGCATGACATCCGTGTCAAGAACCGCAAGGGCCGATCCTTGATTGGGTCAATCGCTCAGAGTCAGAAACTCGGTCTCGCTGTCGCTTTGCGCATAGATGCCCATATGTGAATTCGCAATCTATGAATCAACTAGCTGAGAGGACCGTTCTGACTCCAAAGGATTCACCACACACGCACTTCAAATGCTTGCCACCACGTGCGAGTCAGCACACGACTGTAACTATATTAACACACTGAGAACACTGTAACTCCAAGCATACAGGTTGGAGATACAAGATACTATAGAACACAAGGTTTCAGAGGAGTAAGTACGATTGTGTATGTTCAGGAACAGGTCATAACCGTTAAAGCGATTTTTAAACGTTTTAATAACAAAAATGCATTACACACATTTATATACACTAATTAACATATGAACACAAAGCTTAAAATAAAAGAGGATAACAGTGAAAAGTTTACTTAACTGCATGCAGTCTGTGTGGAATAGAAACAAATAAAATCCAGGTCACTTGCAGGCATTGATATCACAAGTACTTACTACAAGAAAATGTATGCGCGCATCAAACACCAAGTTTAACCCTAACAAATCTGGCTTTGCAAATTTGGCCTAATTGGCTTATAATGAGGCAAAGCTCATGCAAATATGCATTTGCTTTCGCATGCAAAATTATGCAGGGTCAAAAACCAATACCGCAAGGCGGCTACCCTGCGGGAATTAGTTTATGCTACATTAGCACTATCCAGGAGCGCCACGGGGAGGCTTCCCAATGCCCACATACAACAGGGGGGCTTCTCGCTGCTTGGGAACCACAGAGGCACCCCGGAGGGGGAGGCTGGAGGGTGCAGGCGACCCCTCCAAGAGTGGCCAGCGCCGGGGAGGGCCGTCTGCACCCAACCCATGAGCATAACTTGGGAGCACCACATGGGAAAGGAGTGAAGCATGGGCCACCCCAAGCTTTGGAGCTCAGGGCTGGCTTACACGCAACACTCCAGAGAGAGGGGAGGACAGACTCAGACAGCTCACTCCAGGGCTCACACCACCTAGAACAAGCCATTCATCACCTGCCTCCAAAGGACACAACTATGGAAATACTTACCACAAGAAAATGTATGCACGCATCAAACACCAAGTTTAACCCTAACAAATCTGGCTTTGCAAATTTGGCTTAATTGGCTTATCATTAGGCAATGCTCATGCAAATATGTATTTGCTTTCACATGCCAAATTATGCAGGGTCAAAAACCAGTGCCGCAAAGCGGTTGCCCTGCGGGAATTAGTTCATGCTACATTAGCACTATCCAGGTGCATTGGGGGCATTGGAGAGCCTCCTCATGGCGCTCCTGGATAGTGCTAATGTAGTATGAACTAATCCCTGCAGGGCAACGGCTTTGCGGTGTTAATTTTAGACCCTGCATATTTTGGCATGCGAAAGCAAATGCATATTTGCATGAGCAATGTCTCGTGATAAGCCAATTAGGCCAAATTTGCAAAGCCAGATTTATCAGGTTTTAACTTGGTTGATGCACACATTTTCTATCTGTTGTAATCATTGATATCACAACTCCTTATATGGCATGCGTCTGGTCCTCCTTGGAACGCATGCATGGAGACAGTTTCTGGTCGGTGGAATTTGGAGAACTGGGAGGGGTCGGTTCTGCCCGAACTTTTATACCATCTGAATTTTGGGGCTTGCTTTAGTAAAACATGGGCGGTTTTTACCTCCTGCGGAGCAGGATAGACAGGAGTTTGTACAGGCACAGAATTACACAATTTACCAATAACCTGCACCATTTCTGTCTGGATTGGCGAACAGCGAATCCAAAGGCAGATTTGTAACCTGTGGCCGATATTTGATCAAATGACACCAAATAACAGTAAGGTAACATGTGCGCTCAGAGAACGCCGAATTACTTGTTTCCAGAGCCACTAGACTGCTATAAATTGGATGAGCTATTAGGCGGATTTTTAGGAACCGGGAAATATATTTGTCTTTTGTCTGCGATAACCACATCTTCAATTATTAATAAATGGGATCTCCCTATTGTTCTGATGCGGCATTTCGGAGGGAAGTTTTGAGAGAGAAACAAAAGGGACTGATCGCTATCTGCTTATTCTGCTACAAGGCCAGCATTTGGTCCTATGCTTAAAAACAAGAAGAGAATCGAGAGCCCAATATGGTGCAGTATTGTCAGGTAAAATGAAGAGTTCAATACAATTTTATGTGTATATACTCACAAACACGGGTTACCCATAGGCAACCACTTTAAATGCAGGTGGGGAGCATTAGGACCTGACCCCACTCAGGTTAAGAAGTCGCTCTCTGTAGATAGTAGATGGGGATGCACCCCTCCACCCAGGGTGGACTAGAAGATCAGCAAAAGCTCGGTATACAGAGGCGCCAGAGTAGAGTAAAACGTTTTAAAAACCGCTTAAAAGGAGAGGGGGATGTTAAGGTGGACTCACCTCCCTCTTACAAAAAAGAAAACTCACTTGAGTCTCAATAAAATAGAATTGTCAAGTAATTTATTCAACTCCACAAATGCAACGCGTTTCGCGGGCGTGACCCCGCTTCCTCAGGCAAAAATGGGAGCACAACTCAGTGGGTCAAGCAATAGGTTTGAGCCCCTCTCCTTTTAAGCGGTTTTTAAAATGTTTTACTCTACTCTGGCACCTCTGTATACCGAGTTTTTGCTGAGCATTTGGTCCTACACCTATATGTGAATAGCTAGTAAGGAAGTGGGGTGATGGGTCTGCTCTTAAGTCAGAGTGGAGGAAAAAAAAGACATCTGCTGTACATTTAAATCAGAACTGACATTCTGCTCTGCTTTGCAGAACGATACGGAATTGATAATTGTCTCGACTTCCGTATCATTCATGACACTCCGAATTGAAGTGAACGGAACCTCTGACCGGAAGCACCAGAACTATAATTTCCACAATATCACCTTGTGGTCAGTGCATTTCCAAAACCGTCTCTAGTCAAATTTGGCACAGGTAAAAGTCTATATATTAAGAATTAAATAAGAAATACATTACTTTTTTCTTTTCAATTAGCGTTTTTAAAATTTTATTTTACAGTGAAATATGATAGAATTACAAACCCACTCCATACGTGGAAAAAAGCAGAAGGTTCTCTGACTTTTAACTGTGGAAAAAAACACAAAAAACGCAGAGCAGACGAACCCTGCAATAAAACTCTGAGCGGTCCATTGATCTGTATTGCCCATCTTCTCATGTGTAAACATAACAGAAAATTCACCTCAAGGTCAGACCGTGTAATGCTCAGAGTATTAGCAAAAACCCAAGAACTACATTATAGATATACAGTAATTTATATATTCAATGATAACGTTCATGACACTATAGTTAGCAGAAGAGTAATGCTACGTACACACACTAAATTGAAGTTGGGGAAGGCTGACAATAACCACAGCCTTTTCCAGTGGCGTAGCAATAGGGGGTGCAGAGGTTGCGACTGTATCAGGGCCCTTGGGCTAGAGGGGCCCACCCTCAACCACAGTATGGTCACTCCAGGACACCATACTTTGGATGACACCACAAGGAGCATGCAGCCCTGGGTGAGGAGTCTTGTGCTGGCGAAGTCTGGCATTAGTTGCGGGATGGTCACCTCAGAACACCATACTAGGGATAACGCCACAAGGAGCATGCAGCCCTGGGTGAGGAGTCTTGTGCTGGTAAAGTCTAGCATTAGTTGCGGGATGGTCACTCCAGGACGCCGTACTCAGGATGACGCCACAAGTAGCATGCAGCCCTGGGTGAGGAGTCTTGTGCTGGTGGTGAAGGCTGGTATTGGTTGTGGGATGGTCACCCCAGGACACCGTACTCGGCATGACGCCACAAGGAGCATGCAGCCCTGGGTGAGGAGTCTTGTGCTGGTGAAGTCTGGCATTGGTTGTGCAATGGTCACTCCAGGACACCGTACTCGGCATGACGCCACAAGGAGCATGCAGCCCTGGGTGAGGAGCCTTGTGCAGGTGAATCACGGAGACCAGGCTCGTCAGGGAGCTTTGGGTGTGGACAGGAGATAAGATCTGGACTGACGTGGGTGACGCAATACAAGTTACCTGATAAAGGAATCTCAGCTGCTGGTAAGGATACAGAGAGAGCCACACCCAGCCGTCACATGAGCGAGATATTCAGTAAACAGTCATTGTCCAAACACGTCGTGCACCAAGGTGTCTGAATCACTAACGTACTCCAGGGCTGAAAGCGATCCCACAACCACATTATTAGTCATTGTCTGTTAGGTTAACAGAGTGTGAACGTTACAGCTCCAACCTGGGCCATATCAAACCATTGTGGGTGCTGCTGAAAAATTAGCAAATTAGTGATTGAAGTATCATAAAGAGGAACTACAGTGAAAATAACGTAATTGAATTAAAATGGCTTATGTTTCTACAATATAAACTTATAAATTATTTAATCAGAGTTTGCCCATTGTAAAATCTTTCCTCTCCCTGATTTATATTCTGAAATGTATCACAGGTGGCGACGTATTTAGTCCTTATTTCCCACAATGCAATGAGCTTCACAGACAATAACAGTCAGGGCCATGGTCCTGACATCACACTGTGGGAGGGGTGTATATCAGCCATACAAATGATCTGTTTGAGAAAAGGTACAGATTTCTTGTGGGTGGTACATTTTGCTAAGAATTAATTTTTCTAACTGCATTTTAATGGGAATATAAAGAAATAAAATGTAAAAAATTCATTATTTTTCAGTTTTCGGACATATAGCTTTAAAATAACATATGCTACCATAATTAAAACCAATGTATTTTATTTGCCCATTTGTCCCGGTTATTACACCATTTAAATTATGGCCCTATCACAATGTATGGCACCAATATTTTGTTTGGAAATAAAGGTGCATTTTTTCAGTTTTGCATCCATCACTATTTACAAGCTTATTGTAATGATCTGATCTGCTGTCTGCACAGGCAGACAGCCTTTTGACCATTTTGTAGCTCTCAGCTCTGCAGGTCCCTGGAAAGGTGACCTGTCTTCACTCTGCAACTTGCTGAGCTGCTGTTCTGGTGAGGAATTTGCATCCACTTGGCATGCAAATTGCTTAGCTGCTTCCTTTGATGGCTTGCAGTATAAATACCATTTCCTCCCAGAATCCCTTGCTGGTCATGATGGTTTATTCCTGCTAACTTGCCTGGAAGTCTCAGCCCTCTGCTCATAGTAGGCTATTATTGCTAGCTTAGAGTAGTTACCCTTTGGGAGTGCTCCTTGCATTCCTTCTAGCGTAGACAGGTTGTATTATCTGTTTTGCCTTGTACTGTCTATCTCTTGCGATTGTCTTGTCGGCAGCGGCGGTCGACAGGAAATCGTTCTGTCTGTTTGGATCGCATTCGCTCTAGCGGTAGTGGCGGTGGTTCCTTCTGTATTCTGCATTGGGGTGCAAGCCAGAGCAGTGGTTGCTATTGGTAGCCCCTTCTGTCTGTCTGTTTGGATCGCATTCGCCCTAGCGGTAGTGGCGGTGGTTCCTTCTGTACTCTGTCTGGGAGTGTAGGCCAGAGCTGCGGTTGCTACTGGTTACTCCTTCTGTCTGTCTTGTCTGGAAAGAACGCTTGCTGTAGGCTGGGTGAGGTAACCGTTTAGTAAGCGTTCGCGTTCTCTATTCTTTTGCGTGTTACATTGGTTAGTTAGGGTTGGCGTGTTTTGTCTTTGTTGCGCTTTTCGTACGGAGACCGCGCATTAGCGTGCTTTGTCGCTGTTGCGCTTTTTGTACGGCGACCGCGCTTAGCGAGTGCATTTGTTATTTTCCTTGGTGTTCTGATTATTGTTATTTGCCGTATCTTCCTTGCTACACTTGTGCTCTGTCTTACTCGGTCTTGTGTCACTATTGGCAATCGCCACTCTTGCAATTGCATTCCCACTTGGTTTCCGCTGTTGTGTGTTCACCGTCGCCGGGTGGCGACTAGATTGGTGGACACACATACATTCTATCCCTGTGCTCAATCTCTCTCTCCAAGGGCTATCTTGCCCTGTATAAGCTTCACCTCGTACAATTCCCACCTGGCATCTGTGACAGTGCAGATGGTTGGTTCCTCTGCACACCACAGCTCCATCTGCCGGTGGGAATTTCCCTCTACAGATGCATTGCACCATAGCTGGGTTTTGTATTTTATACGCTTGTTGAGGATTTCCGCAGTGTCAGCGCGCTTCTTGTGCGCTGACCACGGAAATAATTCCTCAATCGTTACAGTATGACCAGCCAAACCGAAATTCCCAGTGTAGAGGGAATTTCCGATTTGTATGTGTTTGTCAAATATGGTTCTTATACCTTTAAGAGCTTTAAAAGACTAGACACTGAAACTAAAGAGGACTTCCTTTCTGAATGTGTAAGATTTTTTCTGAATCCTACCTTTCAAATTACTGATCCGTCCACGTCAGCTCTCCAATTCGCTTATACTCTATTGCAAGGAGATCTGTTTGTGTGGGCTTATGAGATATTGAAAAGCAATTCCTGGAATGATAATCTTTATCAGTTTCTGACATTGATTTTATCCCACTGGTTTAAACTTCCTTGTTTACCACCCATTTTTGATGAGTATGTATCTGCTAATCAGTCAGCTGTTCTATCCCTTCCATGCAAAACCATTCAGCATATTAAAGGAGTAGGAAAATCTATGTATGTTCCTGATCCCAACCCGTATGAGTGTTACCTTGATACACGGTTGTTTGAGCCTCCATTTGCTCCATGGGAGATTGGGGCTTTGATTGAGGAGTTTGAGATTGATTGGAAGGTGTTTTGCGATTTTTACATCGCAGAAAGCGAAGTGGTTCTTAATGCTTGTATCAATTCTGTGTACACTTTGATTGAATCTGATGAGTGTGACGAGTGTTATGTGGATCCGGTGATTTGTGTGTGACAGACGATTTTGGATGAATTGCACACACACCAACCAATTGACTCCAATAAAGAGACACCATTATCGGATGATTGTTCCTCCCTTTCTGGGGTAAAGCAAGTGAGTTTAGACACTGTGCGATCTAATGTCTGTTTCTCAGGTGTTCCTGCAGATTATGATCAACGTGAATGTGTCAGTTTTGTCAAAGATGTGTGGGATCCTTTGTCATTTAAAAACAGATCTTTTTCTCCCAGTGTTTCCTTGAGATCTTCCATCTGTGATCCTGCTATGGGGAAAGTGCCTAAACTAGGCAACCTCAAGAGTAATGTTAACATGACTAAAAAAGTTCCCCATGTTGTTGTCGCAACTTTGTCTGCAAATAAATCTATGTGTCACTCTAAGTCTGAGGGAACTTTGCTTAGTCCAGAGAATATTTCTGTGAGTCCACCCTGTATCATGAATGAAACAATGATGTCCACTCACACTGACATTTGTGAGTCCCTTTCTTGCTCTGAAGAAAGTATGGACTCTCCACCCTGTACTCTGGATGAGTCAATATTGCCTTGCAATAAATCTCCAGGGAGCCCAGAGGCTCCACGAGGTATTGCAGCTGATTTCATCTGTTTTTCTGCCATTTCAGAATTGCAGTCTGGTTTGACTGCTATGAAGGATGCTGCCTGTAGTGAGACTAGATGTTCCTGTGCATCCTGTTCTTGAAGATGAAATTCAGTCCCAACGTATGGTAAAACCATCCCTGGGACATCTGTCCCGTCCGCAGAAGGTATTTGATGTTCGGCCCTGTATCATGGATAGTTCAGAATCCTTGATTGCTTTATCAGAAAACTTGGGAAATGACGTGTAACGATTGTGGAATTATTCCCGTAGTCAGCGCACAGGATGTGCGCTGACACTGCGGAAATCCTCCACAAGTGTATAATCTGAGGGAACCCAGCAAGGGTGCTATGCACTTGTAGAGGGTAATTCCCACCAGGCAGATGGAGCCGTGGAGTGCAGAGGAACAGATCCTCTGCACAGCCACAGATGCCAGATAGGAATTGTACGATGGGAAGCAAGGCAGGGCAAGATAGCCCTTAAAGAGAGAGAGAGCACAGAGATAGACCAAATGCGTGTTCCCCAAACTAGTTGCCACTTGGCGACGGTGAACACACATCCACAGAAACAAAGCGAGAACGCAATCGCAAGAATGGCGATTGCCAAATAGTGACACAAGGTTGAGCAGGACAGAACACAAGAGTAGCAAAGGCACAGCAAACAACAATCAGAAGGTGCAGAAAAAACAAACGCTAGCTAAACGTGAACACCACACTCATTCGCAACAACGAACGCGTTTACGCCGCGATCTCCGCACGTTAAGCGCAACAGAGACAAGCACGCCACCCTGATTAACGACTCAACACAAAAGAACAAATAACAGGAACGCTTGCTAACGGCTGCCTTACCGCAGACAACCGCAAGCGTTTGCTCCAGACAGACAAACGAACGGAAAACAGGAATAGGTTAGATAAGATCCACCGCTCTTCCGCCAGAGCGAGTGTGATCAGGGTTCAAGGATAGGACAGGAAGGATCCACTGCTCTTTCCTCCAGACGAGTGTGAACCAAGTAGAGAAATAGAGTTAGCAGGATCCACTGCTCTTTTCCACCAGAGCAAGTGTGATCCAAGTACAGAAACAGGCTAGCAGGATCCACTGCTCTTTCCACCAGAGCAAGTGTGATCCAAGTACAGAAACAGAGCTTAGCAGGATCCACTGCTCTTTCCGCCAGAGCAAGTGTGATCCAAGTACAGAAACAGAGCTTAGTAGGATCCACTGCTCTTTCCGCCAGAGCAAGTGTGATCCAAGAACAAGAATAGGCCTAGCAGGATCCACTGCTCTTTCCGCCAGAGCAAGTGCGATCCAGGCACTGGACCAAACGATTCACCATCGCCTACCGCTGGCGACAGTGCGATCACAAGGACAAGACAAACAGGCAATACAGAAAATACAAACTAACTGCACTAGAAGGATTGCCTAGTGCAATCCCCAGGAATTACTCTAAGATAAACTTTAGCTAACAATAGCAAGGCTGACACTCCAGGAGTGTACTAACAAACCATCATGACCAGCAAATGATTGTGGGAGAACATGGCTTTTATACTGCCAGCCTTCAAAGGAGGCAGGTAGGCGATTTGCATAACGAATGTATGCAAATTCCTCAGCAGCAGAACAGGTCTGAAACCTGCAAAGCAAAGACAGGTCTCTCTTCCAGAGACCTGCAGCCCACAGACTAGAGGAATGGTCAAACAGCTGTCTGCCTGTGCAGCCAGCTGAGCGGATCATTACATGATGTTCCTGAAGTTTTGTTTGATGTTCTGGAGGTCTCCGAGTTCCTCCCAAAGGGTGCAGAACTTTTAGGAGGTGCCTACTGCCCCGCAGGGCCGTCTGAGGTGTTGCCCACTTCAGTAGGCATTGCTGCTATACTGACTACTTTTGCAGCTCTTGTGGAGCTTCTTCACTCATGCGTAGTCAATAATGAGTTCTGGTTGGATACTATTACAGTCACAGAGACTTCTAAGTCTGAATCCAAGTCTTCTTTTGAAAGACCAGTACTTGTGACCACTACTCATGATGATTCTCTGCCCGGTCCTGGTTTTGTTCTTGTCGTGGCGGACTCTGAGGTTGGCAGTTCCTCGACGTGTCCTGAGGTTTCTCTTGTGCTAGTGTACCCCGGTGCGCTCTGTGAGCCAGAATGCCCAAGTGTGTCTCGGTTACTAGCATGCTCAGATGCTTCCTCGGTGGAGACATGTTCTGATTTTGCCAGCCTGCCTGCATGCCCAGAAGTGGTCCCTGAAAGCCCTGATCTTGATGGTTGTCCTGGTAATCCTGAATCCGGAATTGTCATAGGTTCCATAGGGGTTCTTGATAGTTCTCCGTGTGAGCCTGGTGAACGTTCTGGCCTCTTGAGATCTCTGCGGAGATTCAAAGTGTTCTGGGAGATTCTGGGAGAAATTTTTCTTGGTACCTTGAATGGGATCAACAGTGGCTTCTCTGTTGAAAGGGACACTTCAAATGGGTATTGTGGCAGATTTGGTATTTTTGGACGGTCCCTGGAAGGTGGTGGGTATTGCTTGGAGGGTATCGATGGGTTCTTCTCTGGCATTCACAGTTCTGATGGGTGTTACGCTGAGACTTGTAGTACTGATGGGCATGTTTCGGTGGTTTCTGCTTCCGACGAGGTCGGTTTCAGGAAGATTGACTCTGGAATTGAGCCTTGTCGGTCTGTCCCGACCTTCATGAGCGTTCAGTCAGATATTTTTTGGGGAAATATCAGTTTTGAGAGACGTCTGGAAGCCGTCCCTAGAGGGGGGGGGGGGGGGGGGGTACTGTAATGATCTGCTCTGCTGTCTGCACTGGCAGACAGCTTTTTGACCATTTTGTAGCTCTAAACGTTGCAGGTCCCTGGAAAGCAGACCTGTCTTCACTCTGCAACTTGCTGAGCTGCTGTTCTGGTGAGGAATTTGCATCCCTTTGGCATGCAAATTGCTTAGCTGCTTCCTTTGATGGCTTGCAGTATAAATACCATTTCCTCCCAGAATCCCTTGCTGGTCATGATGGTTTGTTCCTGCTAACTTGCCTGGAAGTCTCAGCCCTCTGCTCATAGTAGGCTATTATTGCTAGCTTAGAGTAGTTACCCTTTGGGAGTGCTCCTTGCATTCCTTCTAGTGCAGTCAGGTTGTATTGGCGGTAGTTCCTTCTGTATTCTGCCTTAGGGGTGCAAGCCAGAGCAGCGGTTGCTACTGGTTACTCCTTCTGTCTTGTCTGGAACGAACGCTTGCTGTAGGCTCAGTGAGGTAACCGTTTAGCAAGCGTTTGCGTTCTCTATTCTTTTGCGTGTTACATTGGTTAGTTAGGGTTGGCGTGTTTTGTCTCTGTTGCGCTTTTCATGCGGAGACCGCGCCATTAACGTGCTTTGTCGCTGTTGCGCTTTTCGCGCGGCGACCGCGCTTAGCGAGTGCGTTTGTTATTTTCCTTGGCGTTCTGATTATTGTTATTTGCTGTGTCTTTCTTGCTACACTTGTGCTCTGTCTTACTCGGTCTTGTGTCACTATTGGCAATCGCCACTCTTGCGATTGCATTCCCACTTGGTTTCCGCTGTTGTGTGTTATAGATTGGTGGATCCACATACATTCTGTCCCTGTGCTCACTCTCTCTCTCCAAGGGCTATCTTGCCCTGTATAAGCTTCACCTTGTACAATTCCCACCTGGTATCTGTGGCAGTGCAGAGGGATGGTTCCTCTGCACGCCACAGCTCCATCTGCCGGTGGGAATTTCCCTCTACAGATGCAAAGCACCATAGCTGGGTTCTGTATTTTATACGCTTGTGGAGGATTTCCGCAGTGTCAGCGCGCTTCTTGTGCGCTGACCACGGAAATAATTCCTCAATCGTTACACTTATAATTTAAAAACGAATAGTAATATACCCTCTGGACACACATATTAAAAAAGTTCAGACCCTTAGGTAAATATTTATGGTTTTTTTAAGTGTAACTTTTTTTTCTTTTTTTTTTATAATGAAACATTTTATTTGGGTATTTTTTGGAGTGTTGGAGGTAAACAGTTAATTTTAAATGTAATTGATTGTGTGTTTATTAAAAAAAAAATATGTAGATGTAGTTTTATTATTTGGCCACAAGATGGCCTCAGTCAATTTTTTGTACTGTCCTGTAAGCGTGCGATCATGCTTACAGGAAGTGAAACTTTTTTTTTCTTCAGAAAGATTGCGGCTTCTCATAGAAGCCGTTGGTCTTTCTAAGAGGGACTTAGATCAATGCATTTCATTCATTGATCTCCAGGCTAACGGGCGGCGGCACGGGAGCACACGTGATCGGCCGCAGGAGCGCGCAGCAGCAGCCTTTGGGATGTAGCAGCTACGTCCAAAAGGCTTACTTGGTTAAAAGTAGAGTGTGTTAAAGAAACGTTTCCTTTTAACATTGGTTCAAAAAAGACAAGAAGTGTTTCTCTCAGAAATGACATTTTAGGTCCCTTCCATAGGAAGTGTTTTGTTTACCAGAAAGGGGACCATGATTAACCTCTCGAGGACTGCGGTGTTAAACCCCCCCAAGTGACCAGGCCATTTTTACTGAAATAGGCCACTGCAGCAGTAAGGCCAAGCTGCAGGGCCGCACAAGACAGCACACAAGTGATTCCCCCCCCCCTTTTTCTCCCCACCAACAGAGCTCTGTTGGTGGGATCTGAACGCTCCCCCAATGCTTTTTTTTTTTTTATAAATATTTATTTGATTATTTTTTTAATAAAATTAGCTATTTTTTTAATTAATTTTTTCTATCTCCCTCCCTCCCCCGGCTAGCCAATCAGTGTGATCGGCTGTCATAGGCTTCAGCCGACTAGTGAGTGCTAGTGAGTGCTGCTGTAGATCGCAGCGCTGTACATGATAATTAGACGGCGGAGATGCATGAGCAGCAGCACACGCGATCTCCTGCTAGCCCCACAGAGAGCCGTTTCCTTCAATCAGCGTGGAGCGGTTCTGGGGCTGCCACTGCGTCTATGCCAATCGGCGTGGAGCGGTCGGCAAGCAGTTAAAGCCATAAAATCCTCTCCACTAGAACAAGCAAATTCTCAGATAGGGACACGGTGGTAACGGCAAGTGATATCGGGACGAGTGACAACCCCCCAACGCTATCCCCCTCTATTGTTAAATGTGCCCCTCAGGTGCACTATACATTACCTATCCATCTCCGCCGTTGGCACCGGGCTTCGTCACACTCGGCATACACACACCCCACGTGCGGATTGCGGCAGAGCCCGGAGCCAGCGGCCGATTCCCTAGAGATTTTAAGCGAAAGTGATCAAGAATTAGCCTGTGGTATATGGACAGCCGACAGATCTCTCCGACCAGGTTCGATCAGAGAGAGATCTGTGTCTTCTTGGTTGATCTGCCCGTACATCGTGTGATGTCTGGGCAGCTTTACTGTCAAAGGGAGATCTCCCATGTCCTGTCAAGGAGGAGAAGAAATCAGATGTCAAGTTGTCAACTTTAATTCACCTATAAATAAATAAATATATATAAATAAATAATAGCAGTTTTTAATCATAATTTCATATTTTCCTTTATACTAATCATAGAAAACTTTAGTGCAAATGTCACTGGTTAAAAGATGAACATACCGGGCCATTATGCAATTATCTCCTAGGAGATAATTTATTCATCTTCTATTTAAAATATCTTTTCACCACTTTGTAATTGAAAAAGTACCAAAAAGAACCATCAGCATTATACTGAGTATTTTCTTGCCTGCTGGTGGCTTATTATTATTATTTTTTTAAATCAGAGTTTATTCAACAATTAAAAGGAACATATGACAGAATATGCAGTGTAGCAGTGCGCCTCCTAACTTTTCCACCAGTCTGTAAAAGATTCTGACATCAATTATTAAATCCAACAAAGTATATAGCTTCAGCATCAATTATCACTGTGGAAGATGAGAGGTATTGTTAACAATAATATAGTGATTGTCACATAAGATATAGAGCTCAGATTGAATTTAAATGTCCAAATATTCTATCTTTTACGAGATCGTAATCAGCAAGACCAGGGGTATCTAACCATGGAGCCCATATTTTCTCAAATTTTTGAGTGGCACCTCTGTGAGCATATATTAATTTTTCCATTTTCAGATAATTATTCATATGTAATAACCAATCACTAGCCTTGGGAGGGAGTGGTTGTTTCCACATCAGAAGTATTGATTTTCTAGCTTGGAACAACGCCCTTTGTACCATTAATTTCATATGTTCTGCCATATTCAGACCAGATAATAAACCAAAAACACAGGTTTTAGTTGTTCTAGAAATGGCAGAGCAAGTGACAGTGTCTAAAGTGTCAAATACCCCCCCCCCCCCCCCCCTTAGTACCTATGCAATTTTGGACATTTCCATAACATGTGCAGAAGGTCCCCATGGTCTCTCATGCATCTCATAAGGGATCTTCCCTCAAGCCCATACTGTGTCATTTTTTGGGAGTTAAGCAGCTCCTATGAATTATAGAAAGTTGGGATAATTTTTGTGTAGCATTGGTAGAGATTAAAGGTACGGTCTGAAGTATATCCTCCCATTCCTCCCCAGTCATAACACCCAAATCTCGTCAGTGGCTTATTTTTTTTTAACAAGTTGTGAAACTATTACTTGAGGAAAACTCTGAGTCTATGTAAGTGTTAAGTAAACCAAGGGTCTTATCTATTTGTCATAAACACCTCACAATCCTTGCAAGAGCACTTGCAATTAATGTATCTGGATGACACTTATATTTGCAAAAACAAACCTCTCTACCCCTTCTGATTGTGTGTTCTAACATTGTCAGTAAACAGGAACAGAGTCTGAAGAAGGCTCACTAACTGAAAGGTTACTGTTTTTCTTTTAAATTAGCCAATAAATAGTATTATCCTGATATAAAACTTCCTGTCTGTAAAAAACAAGCTTATAAAGGTGCCCATACACTTGTCAGATTGGCAGCAGATAGATAAGAAATGCATCTGATGATCTATCTGATGCGTTTTTAGAACATTTTTTACCAGGATAGAATTCCAATAGATTTCAGCTTGAAATCTATTGAAATTCGATCTGATGGCATTTTTTTGCCATCAGATTTCCATTAAGGCCAATGCAAACTGATAAGCAATCTCATCAGATCGACCTAAATTTTCCACCCTGCCAGTTCGATGGAAATCCATCGTGATCGATCGAAATCGGCCATCGATCGGTCGATTGGCCAACCGATTTGCAATCGATCTATCGATCGGGATCGATCGGTTGGCCAGAAAATCGGCTGAGTGTATGGGCCCCTTTAGTCTCCACTCTCCAGCACTAAGATAAGAACTACACACCGTGTTTCTCTCCCTCCTGTCTCTCCCTTCTGCCCTTACTTGTAGAGTCCTCAGACGCAAGCTGGGAGCTGGAATGGTTTCTCTGTGATCTGTCCACACAGGAGCAGCTTGCTAGCAAATAAGGATTAAGGCTCCCTGCACACTGCAAATCCGTTTTCCGATTCTGATTCCGATTCCGTTTCCGATTTTCAATTCCGATTTTCCCTGAATACATTCAACAGAAAATCGGATAAAAAAAACGCAACATGCAGTAAAGAATAAAAATCTGAATCGGAATCAGATGTAAAAACCGATTAAAAAGCGGAATCTGAATCGGAAATGCATGCAGTGTGCAAGAGGCCTAAGGCATGCCAGCAAACTAGCCAAGTACATCTGTAGTTAACTTTTCTTCCTTAATAGCACCATCATTTGGACAATCTGCTCTGCGCAAAAGCCTCTGAGTTCTTTTTGTGATGTTTACGTTTGGTTCCTATCACTGCTGAACTAGCTAGCCTTAATTTTATCTCCTGAGTTAGGCAAAAAATATCTAAAGCTTGCCATACAAACATTTCCTTTGAAGCTGGAGCCGCCGCTCATTAGAATTGCTTCTTAACAATAATAACATTTCTATAGCGCTTTTCTCCCATAGGACTCAAAGCGCTTAGGCTCTCTCAGAGTCAGTAATTGGTAGTATGATAGGATTCTCACGCTAATGAGAAGTGGTGGCAGCTTACTTGATCTCTGAACAAGATCGCAGACTGTATTGATTGTACATACAATCGAAATTGTGTGTGGACTCACCAACCAGTACGAAAGGTTACTTTGCCCAGGGACGGATCTGGGGGGGGGGGGGAGGCAAGCGGGTATCTTGCCCCAGGCGCAGTTTGTTGAAATCTTAAAAAGGCGGAATTTGCATGGGGAATGGCAGTTTAGGCGCCAAAACCTGACCTTGCCCCAGGCGCAACTTGGTCTAGAGATCCGTTCCTGACTTGGCCTACAGTGCTGAATGCCTTCAGAATTCCCTCAATGTCTGAGGACCTGAATGGCACATGCTAAGCTGTGGCAAAGGGAGCAGGAATTGGAGGGTGATGTCACAGGGCCTTACTCCAGTTCCTGCGTTAGTTCTTTATTGGTGTTGTAGTGGTAATGATCATTACCTCTTCCTTTACTTTTCTCTCTGGTCTTAGTGTCCTTTATTAAAAACTTTTTTTTTTGCAGTGGGCGGCGGCGATTGGCGACAAGGAGTGGTAGTGGTTATTAGGCATCGGGGGAGGAGGCAAGGCTGGATTACCGACTAAGCAAGAGGCACTTGCTTGGGGCCCCAGGCAAGGTAGGCACGGTATGACTACAGGCAGCCTTGGGTGAGAGGTGGGCGGCTTGCTGGCCACTCTAAGTGCTCTCCTTTCTCTCCCTCCCTCTCCATGCAAGACTGTAGTTACAGGGAGAGACTCCCGTGCCTGGGCATCACCCTTCGTTCTTCTCTAATTCACCTCGATCTGTCCCCCCTTGTAGGTGCGGTTGGCGACCTCTGACCCGGACATGCTGTTCACTAGAGCGCCTTGCGACTGTGCGTATGCACTCACGTCATATGGAGTAGTCATGGAGTGCGGTCATAAGGCGCTCTAGTGAACATATTGCGCATGCGCAGCATAATATGCCTAGGTCAGAGGTCACCGACCGCGCCGACCAGGGGGGACAGAAAGAGGAGAATTGGAGAAAACGGAGGGTGATGCCAGGGCACAGGAGGTGCGGAAAGACTCTGCACAGCTCCCCATAAACACATTAGGCATCCCTTTTTTTAAATAAAATACATTTCTAATAACATTTTTAAAGGGTGGTTGAGGGAGGGGGCACAAAACTGGCTACTTTGCTTAGGGCCCCATTTGGCCTTAATCCGCCTTGGGGGGTGGTAGTTAAGGCTCGGCATCAGGTAGGGTGTTCATATGGGGGGGGGGGGGGGGGGTTAGGGTAAGTCATCAGAAAATCAGAAAGGGTGTCTGTGCAGGTGGGGCGGTTAGGGTTAGGCATCGTGGGAGGGTTCTGTGTGAGAGTAGTGTTAGGTTTAACTATAGTAAAATATCAATATTTTCCCATCCTTCTGCACACTTTAATAGTAGAATATATCAGTACATTTTCCAATATTCAGCTATCGGCGTTCCTGGGCAACCAAATTTCCAGGAGCCCTTTTATTGCGTACACACTGCTATATGCTATCCAGTTGTGGTAAAATTGCCTCAGTAAGTTGTGCTGCGGCTGGAGTAAGGTGATGTTTGTGTCTCCCCCGTCCATCTGTCACTCACATACCAGTTCCGGGTAGTCGGAATCTACTTTATTGTGAGATAATCCGCCTGAGTATAACGCAGCAATATGTGAGCGGAATCGGCATTTCCTGGCCAGGAGCAAATTCCTGATGAAGGCCACATTCCTCCCCGACACAGACGCTGAGCCAGAGCAATATTTACACTGAAAATAAAGTCTGTGTTAGTGTGCTGCGACGGCTCAGAGATGCTGGAGGCCACCAGTGCTGCGCTAGCTGAACTTACTTAAAGAGGAACTCCAGTGAAAATAATGTAATAAAAAAATGCTTCATTTTTCCAATAATTATTTATAAATGATTTAGTCAGTGTTTGCCCATTGTAAAATCTTTCCTCTCCCCGATTTACATTCAGACATTTATCACATGGTGACATTTTTACTGTTGGCAGGTGATGTAGCTGCTGCTTGCTTTTTTGGCAGTTGGAAACAGCTATAAACAGCTATTTCCCACAATGCAACATGGTTTACAGACAGGAAACTGCCAGGAGTACCATGGAGTCTCTTGTGGGAGGGATTTCACCACAATATCAGCCATATAGAGCCCCCTGATGATCCGTTTGTGAAAAGGAATACATTTCTCATGTAAAAGGGGGTATCAGCTACTGATTGGGATACAGTTCAATTCTTGGTTGGAGTTTCTCTTTAAAGGAATACTCCACTTGTTGCCCTACAAGTTATGAGTGTCAGAGCTGTGTGGGCCGGCTTGTAAGTTAAAGTGAACCATTTTTAGTACGCAGGGCATCTTAATAGCACATTAAAATGCATGCTAACAGTGTGGTTCATTATTAAAAAAACCCTTCCATTTTACCTCTTCTTATTACATTTAAAAGTTTAGCAGAGGCCTTATTACCCTAATTCTGCAGACGGCAGGTCCTGCATGACCACAGAAAATTCAGACAGATAAGGATTACTGTAATTATTTTATGGCACACATTAGCGGAGAGCAAACAAAAGCTTTCATCACTGTGAGGGGTGGGGACGTGTGCTTCAAAGAGTTTACAGAAGTCACAGATACTATCTTCACACCTGCCTCTGGATAAATAAGGACAGCTAGAAGGGGAGGGGGGACCATGGCAGCTCCTATAGCTATTATAAATCAGTAGAAACTGCAGGAAAAAAATGGTGCTTTGTTCCCTTGAAAGGGCTATACATAAATCTACATCACAGATATGATCACTAGAGATGGTCAGTGAGGCATACATGCTAAAAAGGCGTCCATTTCTCTTCATTTGCCCCATGGGCGCTGGGGATAGCGTCTAGTAGAATAATGGTTAGATGACCAATATTCTAATATTAGGCTCCATGTAATTACAATAGTGAAATATCAAAATATCGGAAAATGTTACTGATATTTTACTATTGCCCAACCTGACCCCATCCTCTCTTGAACCCTCCCTCTATCAATGCCTAACCCTAACCAACCCACCTAACTGATGCCTAACCCTAACCAACCCGCCTAACTGATGCCTAATTCTAACCAACCCCCCAACTGATGCCTAATTCTAACCAACCCCCCAACTGATGCCTAACCCTAACCACCCCCCTAACTGATGCCTAAATCTAACCAACCCCCCAACTGATGCCTAATTCTAACCAACCCCCCAACTGATGCCTAATTCTAACCAACCCCCCAACTGATGCCTAACCCTAACCACCCCCCTAACTGATGCCTAATTCTTACCAACCCCACAACTAATGCCTAACCCTAACCGCCCCCTTCCCAACACCCACGACAATCCCCACACATTTCCACTTCCCTATCTATGCCTAACATTAACCATGGTGCAGCTAGAAAAATTGGGTGCCGGAGGCTAGGGGTGTAACTAGACGTCACAGGGGGGCCAAAAGCTGTGGGGGGGGGTCTCCAATTACTAAATTTCCCTTCCTCCTACACTTCAGATCAGGTGTTTTTGTGGCTTATGAGTGTTAAAATCATAATGGCCTCACTTGTGAGATGGACCCCAGGCTGTGAAGGGCAAAAAGGGGAGGCAAGGGAAGGGGTGTGAACACTGGGGGGGGGGGGGCATGTTTTTCTGGGGGACCCCATGAATTGTAGTTACACCACTGCCGGAGGTTGTGGGGGAGCCTCCATAAGCACCAAACTTAATAGCCACGATTAGTTGGCTATACAAACTGTGGCTAGGAATAGTAGGCGCTCTGCAGCTATTGCAGCACCCAGAACTTCCCCGGCACCCGTCGCCCAAATTATCTTCACACTACGTACATTGTGTTGTGCTGAAAAGTTCCATTGTGTTTTAGTGGAGCGTTGCTACCATACAGTACATTGAAAGTATGCTTCACTGCCGCCGTAGACGCGCTTGTGGGTAAGCGCAATGGACATAGTGAGAAAAGAGCCTTAAGGTGGCCACTAGTGATCCAATTTCTAGCGAAAAATCGTTTGAGCGATCAGAAATTCTGATCGGAAGTGAAATCGGTTCACTACACCATCAGCAAACCAATCTTTGCTTTCTGTCTATCCCAACCAACAAGAAAATCCAAATTTTGATTCAACGAAAATGTAATCAGACGACTGTTTTTATAATCGTTTGTAATCGATTGTGCCCATCAACAGAGATTATTTACAACTAAGCTGATCAGAATTTCTGATCGCTCAAACGATTTTTCGCTAGAAAAATTGGACCGTTAGTAGCCACCTTAAAGAGACTCTGTAACGTCAAAAAGATCCCCTTGGGGGTACTCACCTCGGGTGGGGGAAGCCTCCGGATCCTAATGAGGCTTCAGCCCTCCGAACAGCCGGCGACAGAGCCGACTGTCAGTTCAATATTTACCTTTGCTGGCTCCAGCAGGGGCGCTGTGGCTGCTCTCGGCTCCGAACTACACGGAAATACGCGATCTCAGTCGGGTCCGCTCTACTGCGCAGGCGGCGGAAACTTGCGCCTGCGCAGTAGAGCAGACCCGACGGCGATCGGGTATTTCCGTGTAGTTCGGAGCCGACAGCCGTCAGAGCGCCTGCGCAGGAGCCGGGAAGGTAAATATTGACGTCATTATTCTCGGAGGGCTGCAGCGAGACCCCTGAGGGACGGAGGACGGCGTGGGAAGCCTCATTAGGATCCGGAGGCTTCCCCCACCCGAGGTGAGTACCCCCCAGGGGATCTTTTGACGTTACAGATCCTCTTTAAAAGTGGCCACTAATGGTCCAATTTCTAGTGAAAAATCATTAGAGTGACCAGAAATTCTGATCGGAAGAAAAATCGTTCATTACACCATCAATGAACTAATCTTTGCTTCCTATCTATCCTAACCAACAAGAAAATCCAAATTTTGGTTTGCCAAAAATCCAATCAAACGACTATTTTTATAATCGTTTGTAATCAATTGTGCTCATCAACTGAGATTATTTACAACCAATCCGATCATAATTTCTGATTGATCGAACGATTTTTCGCTAGAAATTGGACCGTTAGTGGCCACCTTTTTAATGATACCGCTATTGTTTGATGGACAATTAATAATACTATTGAAGCAAGTCTCTTCCATCCAGTTTGTTGACATTTTCTTTATTGAAAATAAATCATTAGACAATAATACAGATATACATTATCGCCCCCAGTATATAAATATTGCATTGGCGTTCAAGGAGGAGGAGCATAGCTAGGCAGCGAATCGCTTGGTGACTATATGAGATGAGCCGAAGCTTAAGTCTAGTACACACATACAATTTTGATTGGCCAATCCCTGGTCAATTTTACCGCCTCCATGTAGTAGGAGAGCTTACCTGCTAAATCTAGTCAAATCTGTTCGCCCTCATACACTATGGAGTTGGTAAAATTGGTCAGCCATTGGCCAATCAAAATTGCATGTGTGTACCAGGTTTTAGTATCATCTCCATTGGCAGGGTAGTCATCCGTTGCCAGACTCCGAGGACGGTTCCGTCTTTCCGAAGATTTCTTCCGGAAAGGCTGGAAGTTCCCGTCCTCGGAAATACCTCACATGAAAGCTGATCAACTTCACAGTCGAAAGGTTTTGCGTTTTGTGATGTCCCGTCCATTCGTACCGCAGATCAGAACGATCTCATAGTTTTTTTTAAAGGTAAAATCATTACAGAACAAAAAACACTTATAATTAAATGTAATAAATATGAGATTGGGGTGTGTACGTATCTCTCCCCTCCCCCCCAGACCAGCCCCCTCTGCAATGTGGCGCATCCATGGAAACGATTCGTTTTAGTGTAACCGCTGGTGTTCAGTGTTAGGTAATGGGGTCACACTGGAACATCCGGTGCCAGTTTGAGGTCTAGGCGGTGGCACGTGCCAGTCGCTGTGGGTTGCCACGAGCGCCAGCCCAGTGTGGTAACAGTCTAAGCTTTGCCGATGAAATGTTTATTGTTTTTCGCGGCACACTGGAGTGTTAGCGGATCAACGGCGGTGTGTGGAATAAATAAGCTCTTTGTCTGTGCGCAGATCAGCGCCGTCAGGCATCTATATGGCGGGTGCCGTCATACTGCCGGGGTATAAACAGAAGAGGCTTTTCGGGCACCGCGCCAAACCCCCCGACTGACCTAAATTTTATTGAAGCAGCATTGCTGAGCTTTCCTATAACAGCGACAAAGGGGGCATTTACACGGGAATATGTACAAGAGTCAAGTAACAGCTGTAGCGCCAACCTCGCAGAGGGGGTGGGGGATCGGGTGACGGCCACACGCAGGCACAGGGGACAATGATATGGGGGGAAGCAGATCGCAATCTTGGTGCTTTATATCCTCTTAAGCTGGCCGATATAATTAACGTCAGTTTAAATTATACCCATCAGAGGGAAGAACGTGGAGGCTGCTATTACTGGTACAGAAAAAGGCTTGTTCCCTGTCTGTCATATCGGTCCTCTAGCTACAAGGCCTGGTGCCCACTACAGATCGCTGATCGCAGTCTCACAATGTTTTTGCTAGTGTTTTGTTTAAGTGGACCTGAACTCTGGCACAGGACAGAAGGAAAACAGAGAGAAATGCACCCTGTATGTATTTAGAGAGTTTAGCCTGTCTAATCCCCCTCATCTGTGACTAATCACAAGTTGTAATTTGATCTCTTCAGCTTTGTCAGCCGGCTGCCTCGGCAGCGCAGCTAATTTGTAAGCACAGGATGTTATGCCTAAGTCTGCTTCCATGAAAGCAGGAAGTAGAAAGACTGCAGATGTATTGCAGGATTTGTATCAGCTGTAACAATTTTTTTTGATTCTATAAAGATTATTGTGCTGTTGCTTATCTTTTACAGCAGAGAGGTAGTTCTGAGGTCAGGTCCACTTTAATCGATTTCAGCAGTGATTCACATCGCTTTATTTTTTTTTGTGCTTTGATTTTATTTTAGTGCTAGCGATTGCAAAAGCAATTGCGATTCGCGATTTACCGTAAGTTTTCAACTGCGTTTTTTATTAAATAAATATGATACTGTATTTTACTACATTGAAAAAGGGAAACTACTTAAAAAATGCTAAACGCAGACACACCAAAAATGCAAATGCAATCGCCAAGCATACAAAAATGCACCCAAAAATGTTGAAATCCCAAAATGCAGAAAACGCATGGTTTTCTGCACTGCCTAGTGTGCTCCTAGCCGCATACTTGTTTCAGGTCAGAAAGCTCTGTAATCAAAGGATCAGCATGACAGCCAGGTAACAAACATGTTCCAAAGGAGGTCAGCAATAGTAGATACCATAGCGCGTATGAGACAGGTGTAGCGTCAAGTTCTTGCTGCCCAGCCAATCGCAATCCATCAAGGACAGCTCATGCAGGGGGTGGAGTTGGGAAGGTTGCTATAGCAACCATACATATGATATAATTCAAAATGGACCCTCTGTTGGCACCAAGAAGAGCAGCTGAGCACTGTGACAGGAAATGGCATGTGTGCCTGCAGTCCTGGCAGTCAGAGCTCTGAAGGCTCCACAGGCATTATGGTTCCCAGAGTGGGCTGAATTGGCGGCCCCATGTGGCCATTTCGCAGTCAGTTCTCAGCAGAGTTGCTCTTTAGCTCCATGGGGGGCAAGTGAAGCCCTGAAGCGTACCCTGTATGGGCGTACCAAGTTTTGATGGCTTCTGTTAGCAGCCCAGCTTGGAGTGTTTTTGTGTTGATTGTAAAGTTAGACATGGAGAGTCCGTTGAAGGTGCGACACATTCACAGACGGTTCTTCCAGAGCTGCAGAGGCATACAGTGGTGTCCACACCAGCCGTAGAAGCATAGAACTGTCCTTTGTGGCAGTATACACAATGTCCTAAGAGATGAAGGTGCAATGTTTCCAGTGTGTGGTGAAGAGCAGATCACTCCTCCAGGGAGCCTCTGTCTGTCCCGCTGGCTGTTGTAGGCCGCAGGTCACACATCACAAGTCGTTGGTCTCCAGGGCCTGGTTGCTGTATGAGAACTTGTCCTTAGTTCCGTTTCCCGACGTCTGGAAGAGAAGGGGAGATGCAAACTGTCAGGGGTGCTTTCAGCCAACAGACAAAGAAACACCCTACAGCATACATGTCAAACTCTGGCCCACTGAGCCATCAAATTTGCATTATGTTTGGCCCACCCTAGACCACCAGGGAAGCTATATTGGAGGTGAAGCTCTAAATCACCATGTAAGCCATATGGGAGATGGAGGGGAAAAACACTAGACACCAGGGAACTATATAAGGGAGGGGTCACTAGACACCAGGGAACTGTATAGGCATAGTTTCCAACTGTGCTCCCAACTTTTTCAGAGGGACGGTTCCTCTTTGGAAACTAAATCTCTCTGTCCCTCTTTCTTCCTCATTTGTCCCTCTTTCAGGACTCATGTACAGATCTATGTAAATATATGTATTTTTCTATTGAAAAATGTGTTTAATATACTCTTAAATGTTATGCCAAGCAACCAGCATCTCCCTATGAGCATAGAACTTAGTATCGAACATTCTGTACAGATCACCTGGCAAGACTAATGATGTCACCATCAGTGATAAATTTCAGAATGTAAGGAAGTCTCTGGAGCGGCACACCTTACACGTAATGTTGGGTGTTTAACTTTAGTGCTAAGCCAAGTCACCCGTAAACATCAGTAGCAGCAGATCACAGTAAAGTTAGCACACAGTTATCACATTCCAGTTTTTCGATTTATTGCATAAGTCAGCACAGTCTCATGCAATATCAGTCTGTGCTGACTTATGCAATAAATCGAAAAACTGGAATGTGATAACTGTGTGCTAACTTTACTGTGATCTGTTGCTACTACATTTCAGAATGTAAATCAGGGAGAGGAAAGATTTTATAATGGGCAAACACTAACTAAATAATCTATAAATGAATATTGTAAAAAAATAAGCAATGTTATTCATTCTGTTAATTTCACTACAGCTCCCCTTTAAGAAATCTAAACTACACAATTTAATTTTCATAAAAATTGATCAGAAAAATCCACCACTCCTGATCGATATACCAGGAAAATATCAAACAAACAATCAAATAAAACTTTCAGTTTTTATGTTTTTTCCATCTGATTTTTCCAACATATTCAATAAAAATCTGATCGGATGTGTTGAAAAAAATCAGATAGAAAAAAATATAAAAACGTACATTTTTATTTGATCATTTGATATTTTCAGGAAAATTTATCATAAGTGTATGGTATATTAGATTTTTCTGATTATTCGATCTGATTTCTCTGGTCGAAAAAATAAAAATTGTAAGCAGCCACCTTAAAGTGAACCTTAAGTCAACACAAAAAAATTAGTTTTACTCACCTGGGGCTTCCAATAGCCCCCTGCAGCTGTCCGGTGCCCTCACCGTGTCCCTCCGATCCCCCTGCCCCCGCCGGCAGCCACTTCCGGTTTCGCCGTCAGGAGCCGACAGGCTGGGAACGCAAGTGATTCTTCGCGTTCCCAGCCACAATATCTCACAATATTGTGGCTGGGAACGCGAAATTCACTTGCGTTCCCAGCCTGTCGGCTCCTGACGGCGAAACCGGAAGTGGCTGCTGGCGGGGACAGCAGGATCGGAGGGACACGGTGAGGGCACCAGACAGCTGCAGGGGGCTATTGGAAGCCCCAGGTGAGTAAAACTCATTTTTTTGTTGACTTAAGCTTCACATTAAAGGTGTTCTGTGTGTGTGGGGAGGGGGCGGGAGGGGTTTGAAAATAAAAACTTACACTTACCTGGGACTTCTACCGGCCCCCTGCAGCTGTCCTCTACGATCCTCGGTTCCCTGCCGTCGGTCCCAGTCTGATATTCGTCTAACAAGACAAATAGTGCTCGCTCCCGTGTGCGTCATCGGGAGCTTACTGCGCAGGTGCAGTATGACGTTTTCTTGTACTGCGCAGTAAGCTCCCGATGAAGCACACGGCAGTCTTATTACAATCGTAATTAGACCGGTACCGGTGGCGGGGAACAGAGGATCGTTGGAAGATGGCACGGGACATGACAGCTGCACGGGGCCGGTAGAAGCCCCAGGTAAGTTTCCGTTTTTATTCCCAAACCCCCCCCCCCCCCCCTTCCCAGAACCCATTTAAGGCCAACCCTTTGATCGCCACCAACCCCAACAGATCCTGTGTGCTAAGGAGGTGAAGAAAGGGAGGGTGGCGTATCTTCAGTCCCGGATTTACATCACAGGAGCCTATAGGCACATATGTTCTGGCACCGTAGACTCCGCCCTCCAGGAACCTACAAACACCCACCAAACTGTACCGCTAGTGTGCTGCCTGTCCCAGCTGTAATTTCTCCCTTACTTCCCTTGTCCGTCATAGGTAGCTACAGGTGTCTCTTAGCATTAGGTAGCCAGAGGTACCCTCAATATTAAGTAGCTAGAGGTGCCGTCTGACTGAAAAGAGATCTGGTCAGTGGAATGCCAAGAGCTGGGTAAGTAACCTCTCATTTACACTCATCAGGACTCTGCATAGGGAAGGAGGGAGGCACTAGGGGAAGGGGAGTGAGCCGCCTTTCCATCATCAGGCGCCTGTAGACACGTGACTACAGTGTCTTATGGTAAATCCAGTCCCGCGTGTCTTAGATGTCATCAGGGCTGGATTTCTGTAAAAGCCACAAAGGCCCGGGGTGAGGGCAGCTGCTGCCCAATGGAAGAGGATTTCTGCATATGGAAGAAGAGAATGGGAATGTGAGAGAGTAGTGTTGTCACATACAGGTTTACAGAAGCCGGTGGGTCTGTTTGTCATTGGTAATGATTAACTCAGAAGAGAAGTCTGCTCTTGCAGAGTGGCTCCCATCGATCGCGGTGTGTAAAGTGTAAGCAGTGATGTGTACAGGGCGGCTCCGGGTACAGATTGGGACGATTTCTATTCACTGTTGACACTGGTAATATTTGCAGTATATTATATGACTGAGCTGGACTGCTCAGGATAACACCAATCAATAAACTAGAAGCTGCCACTCCAGTGTTCAGTGCAGGACAAGGTGTACCGAACAACAGGAGACTCTCCCCGATCTAGCCTGACAATCCATGCCTACAGTGATATACCTCCAGTACAGAACTACAGGTCACAGAATGCCCCAATGCCTCATGTACAAAACTACAGGTCACAGAATGCCCCAATGCCTCATGTACAGAACTACAGGTCCCAGCATGCCCCAATGCCTCATGTAAAGAACTACAGGTCACAGAATGCCCCAATGCCTCATGTACAGAACTACAGGTCACAGAATGCCCCAATGCCTCATGTACAGAACTACAGGTCCCAGCATGCCCCAGTGCCTCATGTACAGAACTACAGGTCCCAGCATGCCCCAGTGCCTCATGTACAGAACTACAGGTCCCAGCATGCCTCATGTACAGAACTACTGGTCCCAGCATGTCCCAATGCCTCATGTACAGAACTACAGGTCCCAGCATGCACCATGTACAGAACTACAGGTCCCAGCATGCACCATGTACAGAACTACAGGTCCCAGCATGCACCATGTACAGAACTACAGGTCCCAGCATGCACCATGTACAGAACTACAGGTCCCAGCATGCCTCATGTACAGAACTACAGGTCCCAGCATGCACCATGTACAGAACTACAGGTCCCAGCATGCACCATGTACAGAACTACAGGTCCCAGCATGCACCATGTACAGAACTACAGGTCCCAGCAAGCACCATGTACAGAACTACAGGTCCCAGCATGCACCATGTACAGAACTACAGGTCCCAGCAAGCACCATGTACAGAACTACAGGTCCCAGCATGCACCATGTACAGAACTACAGGTCCCAGCATGCACCATGTACAGAACTACCGGTCCCAGCATGCACCATGTACAGAACTACAGGTCCCAGCAAGCACCATGTACAGAACTACTGGTCCCAGCATGCACCATGTACAGAACTACAGGTCCCAGCATGCACCATGTACAGAACTACAGGTCCCAGCAAGCACCATGTACAGAACTACAGGTCCCAGCATGCACCATGTACAGAACTACCGGTCCCAGCATGCACCATGTACAGAACTACCGGTCCCAGCATGCACCATGTACAGAACTACAGGTCCCAGCATGCCAAAAGGCCTCGTACAGAACCACTGGTCCCAGCATGCACCATGTACAGAACTACAGGTCCCAGCATGCTTAAATGCCTTATGTACAGGATTACAGGTCCCAGCATGTACCATGTACAGAACTACAGGTCCCAGCATGCCCAAATGCCTCGTACAGAACCACAGATCCCAGCATGCCCAAATGCCTCATGTGCAGAACTACAGGTCCCAGCATACCTCAATGGCTTGTGGAAAAGAGACCTTAATACTGGGTACACACGTTCCTGTTTTTCATTCGATAGATGCGTTCGATTGATAATTATCTGTCATGTCTGATATTACCTGCGATTGTTTTATCGCTTGATTTCTAATAGAAGTGAATGGAAATTGATAAGAAAAGATAACAGAATCGAGCGGAAAAACAAATCGAAAATTGATCGAACGGGAAAGCGACCTAAAATCGCATCGTATATACCCAGCATTAGTCTGGTACACACATCCAATTTTGTTTTTTTGCTACAAGAAAAGTGGTAAATTTGGCCAATCCTAATTGGATGTGTGTATACAGCCTTACCCCCCCCCCCTCATTCTGTAACTGTGTGTGTATGCTAATTCCCCCAATTCCCACATCCCAAATATAAATCCCCCCCCCCCCCCCCTCCCATTCCGCAGACACACATGCAACCCTTGTGTATTACTTGAACACCATGCACAGAAGATGTGTGTCAATAACACTACAAGCATATTGGGTATGATATTGTGCATCACATGACTTGGCCTGATTGGCTGACAGCACAGTACAGACAGAGCCTGCTGCTGCAGCACACATGCATGTGAGATTCTCCATGGCAGGTCTCAGGGTCAGAGTGGATGTGGTAGAAAAGGATTTGGATGAAATGGGGCCCTAGGCAAAATAGCAGTTTTTGCCCTCAGCTGATCATCACCTGACTTTTTTAGTAAGATTTGGTGGGGGTAGCATCCACCAGGCCCCTAGACTCTCTCCGGGCCCTAGGCAACTGCCTAGAATTGCCTTGTGGATGATCACAATGAATACAGGCACATTTCTATTCTCTTATTAGCAGACAGAAGAGCCAAACGTAAGACATATCGCCCGGGGACGCGTGTGCTGAGGTAATTAAGCTGCTACTCCTGTGCCTGTCACATCCCAGCATGCTGCTTTCACTTATTATGCAAACAGCAGAATGCAAATCTCACTTCATAATAAACTGCAGTCTCAGTTATCCTGCTGGAACCGGTCCCAGGACACCGCCAGCAAGGGCAGCGGCAGAGGACGCACACCGGCGCATTCTGATGGGGGCAGCTTACAATGACAAGACAGGAAGAGGGACCGTGACCAGGAAAACATTATTCTTGTGACGAGCACAGCAATCACTGCAATACCGTGTGCATTAGAGTGTACGCTCCTCAGGAGCAGAGGCTGAAGTGAATGGAGAAGATATTTCTCTAATAATGAGTTGGTCCACCTTTAGCGCGCGGATCACAGCCAATATTCTTCTTGGCATGGACTCAACAACATGCTGATACCGCTGCTGAGGAAAGATGGCCCATGCTGACATAATGGCAGCTCTAAATTGGGTTAGATTTGATGGTGGCATTTCCGATCTTTTAAGTGATCTTTCGACTTTGTCCCACAAATGCTCAATAGTATTGAGGTCAAGGGACTGAGCTGGCCATGGAAGAAAGTTAAACTCTGATTGATGTTCCTCAAACCAGTTTGAGACCAATCGAGCATGGTGACAAGGGCCCACAACAGGCGTCTTTTCCTATTTTTGTGCAATACTAAAGGCACTCTTGATGGTCTCCTGCTGCTAAAGCCCATCCTTTGCAAAGTCTGTCTTGTGCGTGGGGTATGCTTTGTAATGAACCTGCATTGAATTCAGCTGTAATTTGTCATGGTGTTGCCCTATGTTGTTCTATTGCTGTGGACTATGCATGCTACTAGCCTTTCACCTCTCTCGTTCACAAACTTTTTCGACCATAGTGGTCCTTATCGCTTGAATTTTTGTTTCTCAACTGCCACTTTCTAAACACCCGAGATACTGTTAGGCAAGAAAATCCTCTAAGAGTCATCGTTTCAGAGATGCTAGCACCAGCTCTTCTTGTACCCACGATCATCCCTCGTTCAAAGTCACTTAAATCTTTTGTCTCACCCATTTTGACATTAACTTCCATGAAAACTATGTTGTCTGAAGCTGAGGGTTCTTACATAAGCAACTCTGCATTGTTACGTCACTGTTGGACTGGTTTTCTTTCAAAAAAGGCTGTCTCTTATTTTTTGGCCACTAAAAATAACATACATTTTTTTGGCAAATTTTTCAAAGTGAAAATGTGAACTGGATCACTGAGAGAAGTATTTAGACCCTTTTCTACGCCTCTAGAATTTAGGATCTCATGTTTTCCCTTCTCCTGATCATGAATGAGATGTTTCTACGCATAGCTTGGAGTCCACCTATGGTAAATTGAATTGACTGGACATACTCAGAAAAAGCACACTCCTGAACATACGAGGCACCCCTGTTGACGATGTGTATTAAAGTTCAAAGCAAACCAGAAGGTCAAAGGAACTGCCTGCACAAAACATGATTGTGTTGAGGCAGTGATGTGGGGTAGACTAAAAAAACATTTCCGCACTGTTGAATGGTCACAGGAGCATTGTAGCCTCCATAATCCTTAAATGAAATAAACCAACCAGCCAAGTGAGCACGACAACGTCTAAAGCTGACCACCCAGCCAAGCGAAGCAATCTGGCAGGAAATGGGACACAAAAACACCTCACGATGGTCACTGGCACTGTGCCCCAAGGAAGATAAGAAGGGAGCTGGAAGAAACTTGCCAAGGACAACCATAATGGCAAAACTGCACACACTTGCTCATTACAGCAGAGAAGCTAGAAGGAATCATAAGCTACTGTATATAATAAAATGCTAGGGTAGCAGCTGTGCATATAAGTGGCCAGTGGCCCTTGGCGGTGGATCTGCAAGCCGCTCATGTGCTTAATGGTGGACTGAGATAGTGAGGAGCGCTCAGTGTGCAGAGGATTCGGGGGCAGCAGGAAAGGCCTCCCAAAAGGCCGGTGGCTGTGTTTCTAGCGCCTGTTATCCTAACGAGCCTAAGGTCTAGTCCTCATAGAAATAGGTTGGAGTTTTCAATTGTGGTAAACACAATTATGTAGTTTGAGGAAACTCATATTGAATTGTTCAGCCTTGCCTTACATGTCTAAAGGAAACTGGGAACCACTCATGACTTGTGCCACACCAGTTCCATGGTGATGGCAGGATCTTATAAGGTTCTTTATCATTAATAAGGACTGTGGAACTAGTCGTATGGGGGAAAGATAAATGGACCAAAATACTGAGAGATCCATAATTGTTAATTAAGCCGGCCAATCCGAGCCCGGACTTGAACCCAACTGAAAATCTATGGACCTGTCCATCAGTGGACTCTCCATCCAACATGCTGCCAGCTTGAGAAGATCTGCTGTCAGATATTCCTCCAATCGAGGCGTGCCATGTTATATTCAAGAAGACTTCAGGCTGTGGCTTCTGCAAAAGGTCCTTCAGCTATGACTAGCCTCAAGTGTTAAGGCTCCGATTGTACGAAACAACGTAGTCCAGACCAGACCTCTACATCTGAATACAAGCTTCCAGCTCTCTGTCCTCGATCATCACCAAAGCACAAACTGTTCTGCTGCCCAGCCCTCGTCCACCGTTCTGACCTCATAGCTGCGGAGCCAGGAAATTTCCATCACACATTTTTCTCCTGCTATTTGCAAGTCAAAGAGAAGCAAAATTTACATGATTACAATAAAGGCCTCATAAATAGAGGATGAATGTGTCGCATGTTTACACGAGGTGTGTATACTGCACTAAGCAAGCGTTGCCTAGACACCTCTGCAGGACAGTGATCAATCATTAACCCCGAGTCAGGACTGGAGGGGAGATACAGAATGCAGTCAGATTCACAGCAATATGACCTTGGTGCTGATCTGGTTGAAACGCCAGCAACAAAACTGATTGCTTAAATCACTTAAAGGAGAACACCGCACAAACATGTAATAGTCAGCAGCGCAGGACCTCAAGCTACTTTTTAATCAGGGATGGTGGAGGTCAGAACTTTACATCATAAGGAGCTCCACATTTATGTTTGCCTCAGCCTCACACCAAGGCCACCGCTTCTTCAGTCGGCTCCCATCTAGATAGAGGTCTCAGCCCATCTCCACCAGGCATAGGAACTCTTTCTCCCCTCCCCCCCCCCCCCCCCCCCCCCCCCCAAGGTCTGCAGCTGCGGGCAGATCCTCCTGATAGACTGACTATTGAAACACTGTATATTGTTACGTAACATATCTTGTTAAGCTGCTGCTACTGTGTCTCTGTGTTACTATTACTATTAAAAAAAGCTGCTAATATCGTTTTTATGGCTATTTATATATTGTTATTTCCTTTCTGAGCTGCACTGAGCCATACTCAATTCTGGGCACAACACAATCGTGTTTGGCAAATAAATATGATTCCGATGTCTCTTCTTCTGATTCTCTAATTCTACCTAAAACAGTTTCTGCTCACAGAAGTCATAAATCTGAATCTCAGTGTTTTTTTTCCCTGAAAACCACCTGTATGCCAAGTCACTGTACAGCAGCTGGAAGCAGAAATCAGGCTCGAGGTGGGAGGGGCTGGTCTGTACACTCAGGAGGGGGAGGTGCTGTGGGTGGAGTCTCAGTCATAGGATTGCCATCAGCATGAAATCTAGAATTCACATGTCACATGACCACCAGTCACATGACCACCAGTGACACTTACCTCATATTTGTTGGGGGCCACATAGCGCCCGTGCGTTTGGTAGGGCGTGTAGTCGTTCATGGAGTGGTAGGAGCCTCGGGTGGCGAATACGTCCATGTAGCCACTGTGTCTGCGACGACATAGCTGGATAGACTGAGGTAAAAAAGAGGAGAATGCGTTACACCAGCCCACTGCAAAAGGCAAACAGAATATATACGAGACAAAAAAAAAAAACCCAAGGGCCCTTTTACACTTAATCAGTTGCTCTCAGTTAAAACGGAAAGAAAACTGATCTTCAAAGTAAGTCCCATGTTTTCCTATGGCGCCTTTCACACTTAACGCGTTTTAACTGAAATCTTCTTCCCAATGCACTGCTATGGAAAAAACGCATACCAACGCGCACTAACGTGTACCAACTGATTAAAGGAAAACTTAAGTGTCCTAAAAAAATGGTGCCCTCGCCGTGTCTCTCCGATGCAGCTGGACTCGCCGGCGGCCACTTCCGGTTTGGCCGTCACCGGCCGACAGGATTAGCCGCGTTCCCAGCCGCAATAGCATTAAAGAAGGTGCTATTGCGGCCGGGACGGCGAAGCCGGAAGTGGCTGCCGGCGAGTTCAGCTGCATCGGAGA